>NC_134360.1:16109493-16254493 GCF_048569485.1 Anomaloglossus baeobatrachus
GCGCCATGTGCAGTCCCATTTTGAATCTTTGCGCCGCCAAATCAAATAACGGATCAGTTGGTGTGCCGGGTGTTGGACCGCCACCAATCTGATATGGATGATACAGGTCATCAATGTGTTTTTAAGGCCATGCACCCCCTGTAAGTGCATGACAGTGGTAATGTATTGCTCATCCCCCGTCCTGCATTGATCGGGTACATACGGGGCCTGTGTGCGGGTCGTGTACTCCTTGAATTCTGCATCATGAATGGTGAAGTACGGTCTGAAGTCGCTGCAGTATTTCATTGGAGAAATGCACCTGAGGGTAAAAAACAGAGAAGCAAGTAAATTGCCGGGGTCAGGTAATCAGCTTCACCATCAAAGAACCTTTCTAATGAAAAGATATTGTAGAGATTGAAGAAAAAAAAAAAAAAAAAAAAGTTACGTTTTATTTTTGGCTTTACGACCATTTGCTCCAGCACACTGGGAGGTCCGGGGCGACACCTACAGTGCAGCACACCGAGGGGGTCGGCCGACGCCTACAGTGCAGCACAACGGGAGGGGCCGGGCGACGCCTACAGTGCAGCACACCGAGGGGGGCCGGGCGACGCCTACAGTGCAGCACACCAGGGGGGCCGGGCGATGCCTACAGTGCAGCACACCGAGGGGACCGGGCCACGCCTACAGTGCAGCACACCGGCAAGGGCGGGCGACGCCTACAGTGCAGCACACCGAGGGGGGCCGGGCGACACCTACAGTGCAGCACACCGAGGGGGGCCGGGCGACGCCTACAGTGCAGCACACTAAGGGGGACCGGGCGACGCCTACAGTGCAGCACACCGGCAAGGGCGGGCGACGCCTACAGTGCAGCACACCGAGGGGGGCCGGGCGACGCCTACAGTGCAGCACACTAAGGGGGACCGGGCGACGCCTACAGTGCAGCACACCGGCAAGGGCGGGCGACGCCTACAGTGCAGCACACCGGGAGGGGCCGGGCAACATCTACAGTGCAGCACACCGGGAGGTAGTCGGGCGACGCCTACAGTGCAGCATACTGGGAGGGCCGGGGCGACGCCTACAGTGCAGCACACCAGGGGGGCCGGGCGACGCCTACAGTGCAGCACACCGAGGGGGGCCGGGCGACGCCTACAGTGCAGCACACCGCCATCCACATATACGTGTATGGATTGAGCGGCCATTACCAGTGTAAATGATCACCCAGCACACAAAGACGGGGCATGCTGAAATCCTGCAACATTTGACAATGGAGGGGGCTCAGTGGGCCCACAAACACACATTAGAGGGTCATCTGATCTTGCTAAAAAGCATTGCATTTGACTAACAATAAAAAAGGGATCTGTGGCCGGAGTGACCCTTTAATCGGTGTATGTCCAGCTTTACTCCTACCCCCAATACATCTGCACAACACAACCGCTGAGACAGAATTTACACCGTCACATAAACAGGAACCGGAGCGGATACTCACCCAACCAGAGCCAGGACGGTCTCCGAAGACTGCGATGGGGACGGAGCCATCACCACAAGCGGTTCCCCCAATAACACAAGTTCCCAAAGCAGCTGAATATGGAAGAACACCGGGGAGAAGCACCTGCCAAATGCAAAGACCCACGTTACACCTTCCACTACATCTGCCCAATTCAAAGATGTGATCATACAATGAGGTGCGGGCCTCAGACAAGACAATGGCGCCATTTTATGGAGGGCGGAAGGGGGGGGGGGGGTTCCGACCCCTTATGCCAACTTCTGACAAGCCCTCCAAGGCTCCTTCCATATACTAAACGGTCTCTTTGCTGTTCTAGATCACTGACAAGACATGTACTAAGATACGGGATCTACTTTGGACAGATCCCAAAACAGCGAATCTGGGTGAACGGTAAATACCGAACTGTTTCCTCGTTACCTGAACAAGTCCACTTCATGGATGGTCGGTAACGACACCGAGATCTGAGCGTCACTCTGAAAGGAAAGCCAAAAACATAAAATCACCGGTGTAAATCAGCCCCCGGCATTAGAGCAGGGGTCCGGACGACTACTGTACAGCAAACTGTGGGGGCATGCTGGGAGTTGTAGTACGGTAACAGCTGGAGACTTCGGCTATGGAGGATATTAAAGGGATTTTCCACTTTCGGAAAAGTGGTGCCCAAATTGACTGCATCCAAATATAATGCTCCCGCTCCGGGGTCCGTGCCTGGCTCTCTATCACCGGTGTGGTCCTTGCACAAATATCACGACTACAGAGTACATCACCACTGCTGACAATCACCGAGCCTAGCATCTCAAGACATCCACATCAGTAGAGGCACTGAGCTTGGTGATTGGCTGCAGCGGTGATGTGCTCTAAGTCAAGACTTTGCCATTGCAGATAATACACAGACCGGTAGAGAGGAGAGAAGGGTGAGTATTATTAGGCCCCAATTCATCATGACCGCCATAATTTATGGTGGTCTTGGTGAGGGGGTGTGATGGAGTCAGACACTCCCGATTCATCAAGAGGCGCGTCAGAGGTGGCACGAACGACGCCATTAATCTGAGGACTGAATTTGTGGCGGATGACAATCCCCATGCAAAACCCACTTTCTCAAAGCTGGGACCAAATGGCGTGAGAACGCTAAGGCTATGTGCACACACTGAGTATTCGGTTGCAGATATTTCTGCACCAAATCTGCATCTCCAGGCTGAAAGAAAGAAAAAAAAAAACGGGCATTTTTGCTGTGATTTTGCCACGTTTTTGATGCATTCTAGGATGGAAACCCGCTGAAAGAATTGACCTGCTGCAGATTTATTTCTGCAAAGGAAAAAAAACAACAGGTGCTAGAACTTCAGGATTCTCATAGACATTGCTGACATCGTGTGACAAAACTGCACTAAAAAACCGCAATATAAATGCACTGTGTGCACAGACCCTAAAACGTCTCAAACCTTAAATGCAGCTTCAAGTTGGACCAAAACTTTACAACTTTTCAAAACTTTTACGCCAGAACTCATGAAAGTGGAAAACCCGTTTAAAAGTTTACAAAATGAGATTAGTGTCACCTGTTGTGTCATCTCCACCATCTGCGTCGTCCCCGGTTTGTCATGACGGGTCGGGATCCGCACCTTGAAAAGGATCAGGAGACATTTTTGGCTGGCGTTGGGGGTACATTGAGCAATGCGATTTACACTTTATGGTAAGGCTTTGGATTTGCATGTTTATTTTTTCTAGACAGAGGAAGATGGGGTTCTATAAACAAACAAAAAAAGTTTCCCCATTTCTGTTTTGGGGGAGACCTCATGTCACCTGCATTGATTCTTGCAAACGTGTAGAGACAGTAACAAAGCAATAATCAATCTTAAGGCCCCCATTCACATTAGATCTAAACTCAACAGGTTTGGCCGAGTAAGGGAAGTGATCCTCAAATATATCTGTCTGCAGCGGTCTTCACTCGACCCATTTAGAACAAATGTCTGGAGGGGTCGGGAGTAACACATTGATGGAGCATGCACGTGTTTGGAGGGCTCGGGAGTAACACAGTGATCGAGCATGAACGTGTCTGGAGGAGTCAGGAGTAACACAGTGATCGAGCATGCACGTGTCTGGAGGGGTCAGGAGTAACACAGTGATGGAGCATGAACGTGTCTGGAGGGCTCAGGAGTAACACAGTGATCGAGCATGCACGTGTCTGGAGGAGTCAGGAGTAACACAGTGATCGAGCATGCACGTGTCTGGAGGAGTCAGGAGTAACACAGTGATCGAGCATGCACGTGTCTGGAGGAGTCAGGAGTAACACATTGATGGAGCATGCACGTGTCTGGAGGGGTCGGGAGTAACACAGTGATCGAGCATGAACGTGTCTGGAGGAGTCAGGAGTAACACAGTGATCGAGCATGCACGTGTCTGGAGGGCTCAGGAGTAACACAGTGATGGAGCATGCACGTGTCTGGAGGGCTCAGGAGTAACACATTGATGGAGCATGCACGTGTCTGGAGGGGTCGGGAGTAACACATTGATGGAGCATGCACGTGTATGGAGGGCTCAGGAGTAACACAGTGATCGAGCATGCACGTGTCTGGAGGGGTCGGGAGTAACACATTGATGGAGCATGCACGTGTATGGAGGGCTCGGGAGTAACACATTGATGGAGCATGCACGTGTATGGAGGGCTCAGGAGTAACACAGTGATCGAGCAAGCACGTGTCTGGAGGGGTCGGGAGTAACACATTGATGGAGCATGCACGTGTATGGAGGGCTCAGGAGTAACACAGTGATCGAGCAAGCACGTGTCTGGAGGGGTCGGGAGTAACACATTGATGGAGCATGCACGTGTCTGGAGGGCTCAGGAGTAACACAGTGATCGAGCATGCACGTGTCTGGAGGGGTCGGGAGTAACACAGTGATCGAGCATGCACGTGTCTGGAGGAGTCAGGAGTAACACAGTGATCGAGCATGCACGTGTCTGGAGGAGTCAGGAGTAACACAGTGATCGAGCATGCACGTGTCTGGAGGGGTCGGGAGTAACACATTGATGGAGCATGCACGTGTCTGGAGGGGTCGGGAGTAACACATTGATGGAGCATGCACGTGTCTGGAGGAGTCAGGAGTAACACAGTGATCGAGCATGCACGTGTCTGGAGGGGTCGGGAGTAACACATTGATGGAGCATGCACGTGTCTGGAGGGGTCGGGAGTAACACAGTGATCGAGCATGCACGTGTCTGGAGGGGTCGGGAGTAACACATTGATGGAGCATGCACGTGTCTGGAGGGGTCGGGAGTAACACATTGATGGAGCATGCACGTGTCTGGAGGGCTCGGGAGTAACACAGTGATCGAGCATGCACGTGTCTGGAGGGGTCGGGATTAACACAGTGATCGAGCGTGCACGTGTCTGGAGGGCTCAGGAGTAACACAGTGATGGAGCATGCACGTGTCTGGAGGGCTCAGGAGTAACACATTGATGGAGCATGCACGTGTCTGGAGGGGTCGGGAGTAAACACATTGATGGAGCATGCACGTGTCTGGAGGGGTCGGGAGTAACACAGTGATCGAGCATGCACGTGTCTGGAGGGGTCGGGAGTAACACAGTGATCGAGCATGCACGTGTCTGGAGGGCTCAGGAGTAACACAGTGATCGAGCATGCACGTGTCTGGAGGGCTCGGGAGTAACACAGTGATCGAGCATGAACGTGTCTGGAGGAGTCAGGAGTAACACAGTGATCGAGCATGCACGTGTCTGGAGGGGTCGGGAGTAACACATTGATGGAGCATGCACGTGTCTGGAGGGGTCGGGAGTAACACAGTGATCGAGCATGCACGTGTCTGGAGGGGTCGGGAGTAACACATTGATGGAGCATGCACGTGTCTGGAGGGGTCGGGAGTAACACATTGATGGAGCATGCACGTGTCTGGAGGGCTCGGGAGTAACACAGTGATCGAGCATGCACGTGTCTGGAGGGGTCGGGATTAACACAGTGATCGAGCGTGCACGTGTCTGGAGGGCTCAGGAGTAACACAGTGATGGAGCATGCACGTGTCTGGAGGGCTCAGGAGTAACACATTGATGGAGCATGCACGTGTTTGGAGGGCTCGGGAGTAACACAGTGATCGAGCATGCACGTGTCTGGAGGGGTCGGGAGTAACACAGTGATCGAGCATGCACGTGTCTGGAGGGGTCGGGAGTAACACATTGATGGAGCATGCACGTGTCTGGAGGGGTCGGGAGTAACACAGTGATCGAGCATGCACGTGTCTGGAGGGCTCGGGAGTAACACATTGATGGAGCATGCACGTGTGTGGAGGGCTCAGGAGTAACACATTGATGGAGCATGCACGTGTCTGGAGGGCTCAGGAGTAACACATTGATGGAGCATGCACGTGTCTGGAGGGGTCAGGAGTAACACAGTGATCGAGCATGCACGTGTCTGGAGGGGTCGGGAGTAACACATTGATGGAGCATGCACGTGTATGGAGGGCTCAGGAGTAACACAGTGATCGAGCAAGCACGTGTCTGGAGGGGTCGGGAGTAACACATTGATGGAGCATGCACGTGTCTGGAGGGCTCAGGAGTAACACAGTGATCGAGCATGCACGTGTCTGGAGGGGTCGGGAGTAACACAGTGATCGAGCATGCACGTGTCTGGAGGAGTCAGGAGTAACACAGTGATCGAGCATGCACGTGTCTGGAGGAGTCAGGAGTAACACAGTGATCGAGCATGCACGTGTCTGGAGGGGTCGGGAGTAACACATTGATGGAGCATGCACGTGTCTGGAGGGCTCAGGAGTAACACAGTGATCGAGCATGCACGTGTCTGGAGGAGTCAGGAGTAACACATTGATGGAGCATGCACGTGTCTGGAGGGGTCGGGAGTAACACATTGATGGAGCATGCACATGTCTGGAGGGCTCAGGAGTAACACAGTGATTGAGCATGCACGTGTCTGGAGGGGTCGGGAGTAACACAGTGATCGAGCATGCACGTGTCTGGAGGGCTCAGGAGTAACACAGTGATCGAGCATGCACGTGTCTGGAGGGGTCGGGAGTAACACATTGATGGAGCATGCACGTGTCTGGAGGGGTCGGGAGTAACACATTGATGGAGCATGCACGTGTCTGGAGGGCTCAGGAGTAACACAGTGATCGAGCATGCACGTGTCTGGAGGGCTCAGGAGTAACACATTGATGGAGCATGCACGTGTCTGGAGGGGTCGGGAGTAACACAGTGATCGAGCATGCACGTGTCTGGAGGGGTCGGGAGTAACACATTGATGGAGCATGCACGTGTCTGGAGGGGTCGGGAGTAACACATTGATGGAGCATGCACGTGTCTGGAGGGGTCGGGAGTAACACATTGATGGAGCATGCACGTGTCCTGGAGGAGTCAGGAGTAACACATTGATGGAGCATGCACGTGTCTGGAGGGCTCAGGAGTAACACATTGATGGAGCATGCACGTGTCTGGAGGGGTCGGGAGTAACACAGTGATCGAGCATGCACGTGTCTGGAGGGCTCGGGAGTAACACATTGATGGAGCATGCACGTGTCTGGAGGGCTCAGGAGTAACACATTGATGGAGCATGCACGTGTCTGGAGGGCTCAGGAGTAACACATTGATGGAGCATGGCACGTGTCTGGAGGGGTCAGGAGTAACACAGTGATCGAGCATGCACGTGTCTGGAGGGGTCGGGAGTAACACATTGATCGAGCATGCACGTGTCTGGAGGGGCTCGGGAGTAAACACAGTGATCGAGCATGCACGTGTCTGGAGGGCTCAGGAGTAACACATTGATGGAGCATGCACGTGTCTGGAGGGGTCGGGAGTAACACAGTGATCGAGCATGCACGTGTCTGGAGGGCTCAGGAGTAACACAGTGATCGAGCATGCACGTGTCTGGAGGGCTCGGGAGTAACACATTGATCGAGCATGCACGTGTCCTGGCAAATCCATAATGTGCATGAACAGCTAACTGCTGAGAGTCGGGAGCAAATGAGCAGCGTCTACAGAAATGCGAGAACCTGGAAAATCTCTTCTTTAATTGTCTGAATCTTCCGGCTTTAAATCTCGCACAGACATAAGAGGCGGCAAAACGGGAATCGTACCTTTATCACAAGCCCCATAATCGGCAGATGCAGCGTCTTCCCTGGCACAGGCGGCGGCCATCGGTCAACTTCACTGCAAGCTACAGGGAGGACAGAGAAAGTACAGGGATAACTGCAGATTACGTCCCCGGGGGTCTAATGCCGAAGAGGACATTCATTAATTAGCTCTATATGCGCATGCAAAAGACGGGGGAACGGCGGACATTTATTCTGCACAGTTGAGCTGTACCGGACTTGGGCGGGTCAATTTGCAGGACTCCGGTCCATCGACCAGATCACGAATCTTTAGCCACTGGATGGGAGGGTGGTGAATCCTTTACCTTCTCTCTGGCACAATATCATCACTGCAGAAGGTGCAGCGACAATCCGGCTAATCAATCGCTGCACCGCGGATCCAGAAAGGAAAAAGATTCGCAGCGCTCCCGTCTCGCATTTACAGAGCGCTGACCGAGACAATGGACCGCAGTCCCATAAATCCAACACAACTCCAGCCTCTATGTATAGAATCGAGGCCGGCCTCTCTAAACAGGACACTATATGACCGCCGATAGTCATGCAATTACCGGCTGCTGCCGCAGGTAAAATGCACCATTATTAAGATGCCCAGAAATGGATTAAGGAGCGCGACTTACCTGCTTCCAAGCACGGATCGCTCCTCTCAAAGTACTCGGGGGCGATCTGCTTCACCACCGTGTGAAAGAAGTTGATATACGGCAGCTTACTTATCAAAACTAAGGACTGAAGAAACAAACAGCGGTCAGAGCAGTAAAGAGAACAAGCGAGGCAATAAGGTACAAAAGAAGGGAATTTTGTTTACTTACCGTAAATTCCTTTTCTTCTAGCTCCTATTGGGAGACCCAGACAATTGGGGTGTATAGCTACTGCCTCCGGAGGCCACACAAAGTATTACACTTTAAAAAGTGTAACCCCTCCCCTCTGCTATACACCCTCCCGTGCATCACGGGCTCCTCAGTTTTATGCTTTGTGTGGAAGGAGGCACACATGCACGCATAGCTCCACAATTTAGTCAGCAGCAGCTGCTGACTATATTGGATGGAAGAAAAGTGGGCCCATATAGGGGCCCCCGGCATGCTCCCTTCTCACCCACTCAGGTCGGCGGTGTTGTTAAGGTTGGAGGTACCCATTGCTGGTACACAGGCTGGAGCCACATGCCGCTTTCCTTCCCCATCCCTTAGGGGCTCTGGGGAAGTGGGATCCTATCCGGTCATCCAGACACTGGGGACCGGGCTCCCTCCGCAGCCCCTGGGGGAATCTGCCGGACAGGAGACGGAGTATCGTCCAGGGACATGGCCCTGCATCCACAGGTACTCTGTGTCCCCGTTGGGACGGCGCATAAAGCACCTTGGGCCCAGACGCTGCAGCGACTGCGGCGTAGGTATGGGTCCGGGACTACCGCGCCGACCGTGCACCCCCCCGTGCATCACGGGCTCCTCAGTTTTTGGTGCAAAAGCAGGAAGGAGGAAACTTATAAATTGGTCTAAGGTAAATTCAATCCGAAGGATGTTCGGAGAACTGAAAACCATTCAACATGAACAACATGTGTACACAAAAGAACAACAGCCCGAAGGGAACAGGGGCGGGTGCTGGGTCTCCCAATAGGAGCTAGAAGAAAAGGAATTTACGGTAAGTAAACAAAATTCCCTTCTTCTTTGTCGCTCCATTGGGAGACCCAGACAATTGGGATGTCCAAAAGCAATCCTGGGTGGGTAAAAGAATACCTCGATAAAAAGAGCCGAAAACGGCCCCCTCTTACAGGTGGGCAACCGCCGCCTGAAGGAGTCGCCTACCTAGGCTGGCATCTGCCGAATCATCGGCATGCACCTGATAGTGTTTTGTGAAAGTGTGCAGACTCGACCAGGTAGACGCCTGACACACCTGCCGAGCCGTAGCCTGGTGTCGCAATGCCCAGGACACTGACGGCTTTTGGTAGAATGGGCCTTCAGCCCTGCAGGAATCGGAAGCCCAAAAGAACGGTAGGCTTCAAGAATCGGTTCCTTGATTCACCGAGCCAAAGTTGACTTGAAAACCTGAAATCCCTTACTCCGGTCCGCGATAAGGACAAGAGCGCATCAGACCGGCGCAGGGGCGCCGTGCGAGAAATGTAGAGCCGGAGTGCTCTCACCAGATCTAATAAATGCAAATCCTTTTCACATTGGTGAACTGGATGCGGACTCAAAGAGGGTAAGACGAAACGGGGATATCTTAGGGAGAAAGGCCGGGACCGGACGTAGAACCACCCTATCCTGGTGAAACACTAGGAAGGGGGCTTTGCATGACAGCGCTGCCAGCTGAGATACTCTTCTGAGTGATGTGACTGCCACTAGGAAGGCCACCCTTTGCGAAAGAAAGTGGGCAAGGCAAACGGCCAGGGAGTAAAACCCTGATCAGAGCACCAGGATAAGAAGATCCTCCAAGTCCTGTGAGAGATCTTGGCGGGACGTTGGTTTCCTGGCCTGTCTCATGGTGGCAATGAAAATCTGGAGATATCCCTGATGACGCTAGGAGCCACCACACAGTGAGGATTAGAGCCGTAGAATTCAGAAGGAAATATGGCCCTTAAGGCAGCAAGTCTGGTCGGTCTGGGAGAGTCCACGGTTGACCCACCGTGAGGTGCCACAGATCCGGGGTACCACGATCACCTCGGCCAGTCTGGAGCAACGAGGATGGCGCGGCGACAGTCTGACCTGATCTTGCGTAACACTCTGGGCAGTAGTGCCAGAGGAGGAAATACATAAGGCAGTCGAAACTGCGACCAGTCGTGAACTAGCGCGTCTGCCGCCAGAGTTCTGTGATCCTTGGACCGAGCCATGAATGCCGGGACTTTGTTGTAGTGCTGAGACGCCATTAGATCGACGTCCGGCGTTCCCCAACGGCAACAGATCTCTAGAAAACACGTGCGGGTGAAGACCATTCCCCTGCGTCCATGCCCTGGCGACTGAGAAAAATCTGCTTCCCCAGTTTTCTACGCCCGGGATGTGAACTGCGGAGATGTTGGAGGCTGTGGCTTCCACCCACAGCCGAATCCACCGAACTGCTCGGAAGGCTTGACGACTGCGTGTGCCGCCCTGGTGGTTGATGTACGCAACCGCCTTGGCGTTGTCCGACTGAATTCGGATCTGCCTGCCGTCCAGCTACCTCTGGAACACCTTTAGGGCTAGATCCACTGCCCTTATCTCCAGAACATTGAACCGAGGGGAGGACTCTGTCGGAGTCCAGGTTCCCTGAGCCGAGTGGTGGAGGAAGACCGCTCCCCACCCTGACAGACTCGCGTCCGTCGTGACCACAGCCCCGCTGGGGGCCGGAGGGATTTTTCCTTCGCCCAGGAAGTGGAAAGAAGACACCCTGAAGAGAGGTTTTGCTGCAAGGGAAAGAGACGTTCTTGTCTAAGGACGTCGACCTCCTGTCCCATTTGCGGTGTCCGATAGAATCGGACGCAGACGAAACTGCGCAAGGGAACTGCCTCCCTTGCTGCCACCATCTTCTTGAGACAGTGCATGAGGTGCCTCAAGGGGTGACTGGGCCCTAAGGAGAGATTGCACCCCTGTCTGTAGTGAACGCTGACTATGCAGCGGAAGCTTCACTATCGCTGAGAGAGTATAAAAACGCCATCCCGAGATAAGTCAGTGATTGGGTCGGTGTCAGTTTTGACCTTGGAATTTTGATGATCCACCCGAACCCCTGGAGAGTCTCCAGAGCAATGGTCAGGTTGTGTTGACATGCCACCCAGGAGGGTGTCTTGACTAGAGGATCGTCTAGGTAAGTGATCACCGAGTGGCCCTGTAGGACCGCCACCACTGCTGCCATGACCTTGGTGAAGACCCGTGGGGCTGTCGCCAGGCCGAATGGCAGTGCCACGAACTGAAAGTGTTCGTCCCTGATGGCGAAACGCAGAAAGCGTTGAAGCTCGGGTGCGATCGGCACATGGAGATAAGCATCCTTGATGTCAATTGATGCTAGGAAGTCTCCTTGTGACATCGAGGCTTCAGAGTGTTCACCGCCTGAAAAAGTGCATCGGCTCACTCGGTGGGCGGAGATGTTCTGAAGAAACGAGTCTGAGGACGAGAGCAGAGCTGTATCCTGTAACCGTGAGACAGAATGTCTCTCACCCATCGGTCTTGGACTGGGGCAAGGACGAGACTGTCTAGTAACTTCATCCAATTGCTCGCCAAACAAACGGTCGCCAGAAAATGGCAAACCGGTTAAGAACTTCTTGGAAGCAGAGCCTGCCTTCCATTCACGTAGCCACATGGCCCTGCAGACTGCCACTGAATTGGTGGATGCTACCGCTGTACGGCTCGCAGAGTCCAGGAACGGCGTTCATGGCGTAGAACGAAAAAACCTACGCCTGAGAAGTGAAGGACACAACCTGCGTGGCAGATGTATGTGCAACCGCAATAATCTCAGCCAGAGAAGCTGAGATAGCTTGGAGTGCCCTCACGGCTGCGAAGGCTGGAGCAAAAGATGCGACTATGGCTTCATAGATGGATTTCATCATAAGCGTTATTTGCCTGTCAGTGACATTCGTGAGAGATGGACATCTGCCACTAATACTACGGATCTAGCCGCCAGCCTAGAGACTGGAGGATCCACCCTGTGACACTGAGCCCAACTCTTAAGCACGTCAGGGGGGAAAAGGGCAACGCGTGTCAATAAGGCGCTTAGTAAGCGCTTGTCCGTCAAGTTCTGTGCTACTGGACGGCCCCTCTGGAGTTAGAGTGATCGAAACACGCACTCCTGATGAAGTCGGGGAAGGTTCCCAGCGGGCCCGCTTAGCCTATCATAGGCCGCGGTCCGTGACGGAGTTCTCACCGTGGGATCTGGGTGTTACCCCAGGATGTTGTACCGACTCAGAGGGACCCGGGAGCGGTGAACTCACAGCTCCCTGGCCCTGTGGTATCGGTCTGGACTGCAAGGCTTCCAGTATCTTAGCAGACCCTCTGTCCATAGACTGAGTCCTGTGATGTGAAAGCTATTCAGAGATTTGCTGATTCCAACATGCAAACTCTGTCCCTGTCATCTGTGCAGTGCCCGTAATATAGCCGCACAAGAGGTACCGGTTGTAAAATAAGCCAGTGCCTTGGCACCCTTACTCTTTAAGAGCAGACAACAGCATGTCGTCCGCAGAGTAAACAGTGAGGGTATACAGCCAAAAGCAAATAATGCTGCCGAACAGTGAGATCATATACCATATAAATAAACATATATATATAATATATATATATATATATATATATATATATATATATATATATATATATATATATATATATATATATATATATATATATATATATATATATACACTGCGGCACCAAGGGGGGGACAGCACCTGAAAAACTGGTGCCCCCCAGTGCTCAGTGAGTGGGAAGGAGGATACCAACGTATGCTCCAGCCCTCCCTGCCGACGTCCAGTCGGCCGTCCCGTCGTTACCCCTGACTGGCAGGCCCGAGAACGGGAGTATATGGCACTAGGCCGTAAGAGCCGGGGGACTAAATTTAAAAACGCGGCCGGCAAACATGGCGCGGTCGGCGCGGTAGTCCCAGTCTCACAAACCAGTCAGCAACCGCTGCAGCGTTTGTAACACAGATGCTGCATGCACCGTCCCTCAGGGGACACAGAGTACCTTATGATGCAGGGCTCTGTCCCTGTAGTCACAAAAGTGCAGGAATCTGGTGGCCTATAGTGATCAGTGAGGGGGGGCGGAGGACAGCGAGGTGTGCTCCAGCCCTCACTGTCGGCATCATACCGACCGTCCCGCCCTTCTCCCTGACTGGCAGGCTCAGGGGCGGGAGTTTAACCACACTAGGCCGCAAAAGCCGGGGACTAAAGTAAAAACCGCGGCCGGCAAACAGGCACGGTCGGCGCGGTAGTCCCAGACAAAAAATCCACACCGCAGTCGCAGCTGCGTCTGAGGCCAAGGTGCTTCATGCACCGTCCCAACGGGGACACAGAGTACCTGTAGATGCAGGGCCATGTCCCTGACGATACTCCGTCTCCTGTCCGGCAGATTCCCCCAGGGGCTGCGGATGTGGCTTGTGGCCACCAGATTCTCTGCCCCAGGTCTCCCTCAGCTGCAGCCAGAAGTTGCTGAAAACATGGCTGACGGCGTTCTCTGAGGAGGAGGGAGGCGTGGGCGTAGTCACAAAAAGTGCGGGAATCTGGTGCCCCAGCGTGAGTAGTGAGGGGGGCGGAGGACAGCTCAGTGTACTCCAGCTCTCACTGTCGGCGTCATACCGACCGTCCCGCCCTTTTCCCTGACTGGCAGGCCTGGGGGGCGGGAGAATCCTATACTAGGCCGCAAAAGCCGGAGACTAAAGTTAAAACCGCGGCCGGCCGGCAGTGCACGGTCGGCGCGGGTAGTCCCGGACCCATACCTACGCCGCAGTCGCTGCAGCGTCTGGGCCCAAGGTGCTTTATGCGCCGTCCCAACGGGGACACAGAGTACCTGTGGATGCAGGGCCATGTCCCTGACGATACTCCGTCTCCTGTCCGGCAGATTCCCCCAGGGGCTGCGGAGGGAGCCCGGTCCCAGTGTCTGGATGACCGGATAGGATCCCACTTCCCCAGAGCCCCTAAGGGATGGGGAAGGAAAGCGGCATGTGGCTCCAGCCTGTGTACCAGCAATGGGTACCTCAACCTTAACAACACCGCCGACCTGAGTGGGGTGAGAAGGGAGCATGCCGGGGGCCCTATATGGGCCCACTTTTCTTCCATCCAATATAGTCAGCAGCTGCTGCTGACTAAATTGTGGAGCTATGCGTGCATGTGTGCCTCCTTCCACACAAAGCATAAAACTGAGGAGCCCGTGATGCACGGGAGGGTGTATAGCAGAGGGGAGGGGTTACACTTTTTAAAGTGTAATACTTTGTGTGGCCTCCGGAGGCAGAAGCTATACACCCAATTGTCTGGGTCTCCCAATGGAGCGACAAAGAAATCAGCAATTTCTCCCCAAATCTTATACTTCTCTGATCTCATTTAGTCTAATATTACAAACAAACCGAACAAATATATAAAGAAATTGGTGTCTCAAGAGGTCAGCACTGTGCCTCCTCCTCACCGTGTGAATGTAAGAAGTTATCTGCAGCAGGAGCCTCCCCCCAACTCCAGCAGGGCAAGATCGCTCAGCCCCACCCTCTAAGGAGAAGGTGGAGCATCATGATAGCCACCAATAGAAAGCCACCGAAAGCTCCAAGGATGTCTTGATTTCATGAGTGCATACAAATCCCCCCCCAAAAAAAAAAAAAAAAAACAAAAAAAAAAAACTAACTATAAAATTACAACCTTCACATCAAGAATGGCAGAAGAAGCGCGGCATCGCCGCAGCCAAGAGGCAGCAGCAGAAGGGCGTCGCAGCAGCCAAGAGGCAGCAGAAGAAGGGCGTCGCAGCAGCCAAGAGGCAGCAGAAGAAGGGCGTCGCCGCAGCCAAGAGGCAGCAGCAGAAGGGCGTCGCCGCAGCCAAGAGGCAGCAGCAGAAGGGCGTCGCCGCAGCCAAGAGGCAGCAGCAGAAGGGCGTCGCCGCAGCCAAGAGGCAGCAGCAGAAGGGCGTCGCCGCAGCCAAGAAGCAGCAGCAGAAGGGCGTCGCCGCAGCCAAGAGGCAGCAGCAGAAGGGCGTCGCCGCAGCCAAGAGGCAGCAGCAGAAGGGCGTCGCCGCAGCCAAGAGGCAGCAGCAGAAGGGCGTCGCCGCAGCCAAGAGGCAGCAGCAGAAGGGCGTCGCCGCAGCCAAGAGGCAGCAGCAGAAGGGCGTCGCCGCAGCCAAGAGGCAGCAGCAGAAGGGCGTCGCAGCAGCCAAGAGGCAGCAGCAGAAGGGCGTCGCAGCAGCCAAGAGGCAGCAGAAGAAGGGCGTCGCAGCAGCCAAGTGGCAGCAGAAGAAGGGCGTCGCAGCAGCCAAGTGGCAGCAGAAGAAGGGCGTCGCAGCAGCCAAGTGGCAGCAGAAGAAGGGCGTCGCAGCAGCCAAGTGGCAGCAGAAGGGCGTCGCTGCAGCCAAGAGGCAGCAGAAGGGCGTCGCCGCAGCCAAGAGGCAGCAGAAGGGCGTCGCCGCAGCCAAGAGGCAGCAGAAGGGCGTCGCCGCAGCCAAGAGGCAGCAGAAGAAGGGCGTCGCCGCAGCCAAGAGGCAGCAGAAGAAGGGCGTCGCCGCAGCCAAGAGGCAGCAGAAGAAGGGCGTCGCCGCAGCCAAGAGGCAGCAGAAGAAGGGCGTCGCCGCAGCCAAGAGGCAGCAGAAGAAGGGTGTCGCCGCAGCCAAGAGGCAGCAGAAGAAGGGCGTCGCAGCAGCCAAGTGGCAGCAGAAGAAGGGCGTCGCAGCAGCCAAGTGGCAGCAGAAGGGCGTCGCTGCAGCCAAGAGGCAGCAGAAGGGCGTCGCCGCAGCCAAGAGGCAGCAGAAGGGCGTCGCCGCAGCCAAGAGGCAGCAGAAGGGCGTCGCCGCAGCCAAGAGGCAGCAGAAGAAGGGCGTCGCCGCAGCCAAGAGGCAGCAGAAGAAGGGCGTCGCCGCAGCCAAGAGGCAGCAGAAGAAGGGCGTCGCCGCAGCCAAGAGGCAGCAGAAGAAGGGCGTCGCCGCAGCCAAGAGGCAGCAGAAGAAGGGCGTCGCCGCAGCCAAGAGGCAGCAGAAGAAGGGCGTCGCCGCAGCCAAGAGGCAGCAGAAGAAGGGTGTCGCCGCAGCCAAGAGGCAGCAGAAGAAGGGTGTCGCCGCAGCCAAGAGGCAGCAGAAGAAGGGTGTCGCCGCAGCCAAGAGGCAGCAGAAGAAGGGCGTCGCAGCAGCCAAGAGGTAGGAGAAGGAGAGCAGCGCACTCCACAAGATCACCAGCGAGAACAACCCAGTCATGATCAATATCAATAAAGCTAAGTCATTATAGCACCACTCCAGCGCCATCTTCTGACTGTAACTTGTGACTCAAATGGTGTGAAGAGAAATGCAACATTTTTTATTATTGCAATACAAGATTATAGACGTTTTGGTCAACATTTAGACCTTCATCAGTATGGATTTCCAGGGGACATCTGTTGGAGGTGTAATCCTTAGTAAGTGGTGGATGCAGCACTCCAGCGCTCCTCAGATATCTCCTGGCAATCCGTACTGATAAAGGTCTACATTTTGACAGAAACATCTATAATTTTGGATTATAAATAAAAACATGTGGCCCTTTAAATGCAAGTCTCCTGATCCCGGTCCGATACTCACCCTCCGGCAGCTTCACCTTCTATTGCTGCCACTCCGGCCGATCTCTGGCGATTTTTTCACCTGCCAGCACGCTCCAGTGTTTAATGAAGGCGCCGGAGATCATAACTCATTAGAAGTCTATGAGAGCCTCGTCCTGGCTCTCATAGGCTTGCACTAAGCTCTTGTGACGTAACTTTACTTCTTCCTGGTCGGAAGTGAAATGTCACAAGATTATATATATATATATTAATTATCTATCTATCTATCTATCTATATATATTTTGGGTTTTTTTAGCCCTTGTTAGATGTATTGAAAACGTCGCTCAAGCGGGTTTTTGTTTGTTTTGCATTTATTTCAGTGCTGGAGTAGATCTTTAAATCTAAGCTCCCTGTCATATATATTATATATAATTTTTTTTTTTGCTAGTGGATTTCTAAACATTTTGCACCATTTGTCTTCTGCAGCTTCTGTGTATAACTGTCTATTGCAGATTTCAGAATGAGGTAACTGAGAATCTGTCAGTGAGCTCGCAATGAACGTCTAATAGGCAGTTTATAACTATGACCTTTGGTTTTTCAGCTCCTCGGCTGATTTATGACCACAGACCACATCAAAGCAGAATCTGCAGGAAAACAAAGCTGGAAAAGCCAAAAACTGTGCAAAATTTTTCATGAAGCCCAAAAGCAAAAAAAAAAATGATCTTTAGCCCAAAACATACGCAATTAAAAAAAAAAGATGCAACTTTACCAAGAACTTTTACAACAGACATAAAGTGGAGAACCGGTAAATGCAAGATCACCGCGCAATTATTCCTATATACGCCTGGAAACAGCAGTCACCGACAGCTCGAGAAGGAACGGACCGGCGCCTCCTCGGCGAAGCTGCGGTGCAAATAATCACCTTCTGAAAGTATCCTCTCTTCAATGTCTTGTCTCGGACTTGTCGGAAATAGACGTAACCATAGAAACAAGACGGATCTTTCTGCAAAAAGTAAAAACACAAGAATAGTAAAAAAATCATCCGGACTTTCATCTTACACCGACAATTGGAGATAATTGGACCATTTCTGCTTACCGAAACCTTATTTAACAATTTTTTTTTTTTTTACAAAAAAGGCTTCGAATGGAAAATGTAGGGACGGCCGAACAGTTTCCAGCTGCCGAGACCCCATCCATCACTGAATGAGACGGCCTTGATGCAATTTTGGGGGTTAGAGGTGGGATTTCTTTAAGGCAAAGAATGGACAAAACTGTATTGAGCCCGTTGGACCTCACCAAGAGCAAATTTGTCCGGCTTATTGGATTTATTAAAAAGGGGAATGACCCAAGTTATCACCTCGTCACATAAGTGATAACTTGCTGGCAGCTGGGGATTCCCACCTCTCCGGAGTACCCATTCTCTGCAAGCAAGTTATCACTGGAAATAGATGAGCCAATATAACTATTTAAAAATATCTCCGCCCCTCTGCGGTTCTTTATTTACTCCGTGTAAACTTCCCTGCGGTGCACATTACATATCCGCAACATGTCAATTTCGCTTGCGGTACACTGAGTTTTCTGTGCAGATCTTTCCCATTGACTTGTATTTATTACAGTAGATGCAGAAAATCAACAGGTAAAAAAAAAAACCAAAACCAACAAAACCACAAAATGTGCGTTTTTAATGGTTTTCCATGGTGGAAACACATCAAAAACCACATGTAGTATGCACATAAGTAGATCAAAGCTTTACAAAAACAAAAGAAAACTTGTAGTGTCAAAAATGCAAATAAAACAATTTGAAAAAACTGCAAGTGTAAAAAAAAAAAAATCCAAGTAACCTCATTTGAAGGGCTATCCAGTCTAGAATGACAGGTTTGCAGTCAGTCAATCTGTGGGATGCAGACTTGTGAATCCACCCAGCGTGCACACTGTGCACTGTGAGGATTCACCAGTGTCAGCGCCAGGAATGGCGATCTGCATGTTCCCGGACAGATTAGTGGCCGCAGCCTCAGTCACTACAAATGTACTGGGTGAGGTTGTGCAAAATCTAGTGCCCGCAGACTAACGCCACGCCCACTTGTCAGGTTCTGGCCAGGAGCATGCATATCACATACTTGACCACCAATCCTGGGGCTGACGTCAATGAATCCTCACAATGTACAGTGTGCACGCTAGGAAGATTCACAAGTCTGTATCACATAATATGATAGAGGCCACAGACAGGCCACAGACAGACAGGCCACAGACAGACAGGCCACAGACAGACAGGCCACAGACAGACAGGCCACAGACAGACAGGCCACAGACAGACAGGCCACAGACAGACAGGCCACAGACAGACAGGCCACAGACAGACAGGCCACAGACTTGTCATTCTAAACCGGACACTCCCTTTAAATCTTAGATGCAGAAACACCGCAACATCAACAGCTCATCTTGGGATTGTATCCTAACATTTACCCCCTTTCTAACCCTCTGAATTGGCGCAGATTACATCCCAAAAAAATCAGATCTAATTTTTTTGGTGGTGGGGCTTTATTTAGAGAAGATCCGCTTGTCTGCAGCTCGCACACCTTCTATGTCTGGGGAGCACTTGCTACGTTGCGGCCGCTCCTTCACGCATGCACATATTGGGGCTGGGAATGGACTTCTGACTTTTTGATCATTAATAAACACAAGTGCCCAAACCTTTAAATAAACCGGGGGAGTCTCGGTCCATCTGATCCAGGAGGCAGTGCAGCGAGGATTTCCTGCCGGCCGACTGCCGGAATCTGAAGCAGAACTGCGTGTCCCCCAGGCAGCCTGAGAAGGTGAGCAGAAGGCGGAGGACATTAGTCTTTTACCCGGTCAGTGTGGGATCTGTTCTCATTACAGGAGATAAAACACTGGAAGACGCCAAGAAGGCAAAAATCAATCTTAGATTCTAAAAGTGCTGTCACTGTAAAGCTGCAGAAATGTCCCCGCGCCGTCCGGCATCAGATGACCCTGCAACAGTGCTGGATTATACCCGAGGGAGCAATCCGAGTGACTGAAGGCGGTGTACACTGTCAGGTTATGGAGCACCGCTAGGATCGCTCGATTGTTGGTAATTGTGCAGTCTTGTTCTCGGCAGCACATTGTCCAGTGTAACAAGTAAGTGCTGCCGAGAACAATGGCTGCCTATATGCACTGAAGGATCAATGGCTGATTGCTCTCTGCGCATTGTAAGCAGTCCTGTCTACATAGGCAATCTGACGCACTACTTTTTATTATTAAGGTGGTCGTAAATAGAGTAACATTGACGCACTGTTTAAAGGGAACCTGTCAGGTGCAAAGTGCCCCCAGGACCACGGGCAGTTCTGGGGGTATATTGCTGATCTCTGCCCAACCGTCCCTGTATACACTAGCATAGATAAAGAGATCTATAGTGAAAGTGTTTCTAAAGATCTTTTGTCTTATGCTAATGAGCGAGGGGACTAGTCCCAAGGGCGTTATATTCCCCTGACTAGCGTGCTAACATGCTAAGAGGGTGGACTAGTCCGGGGATATAACAAAATTGGGACTAGTCCCTGTGCTCATTAGCATATGATAAAAGATCTTTAGGAATACTTTTTCTATAGATCCCTTTATCTATGCTAGTGTATACAGGGATGGTTAGGCAGGGATTAGCAATATATACCCACAACTGCTTGTGGTGCTGAGTGCATATTGCACCTGACAGGTTCCCTTTAAGTATCCAGGTTGCTGCAGCCAATCACAGGCTGCAGCGGTCAATGGCACAAGAGTGATGTTATCATTCCCGGTGTCGTTACTGAGCACAGAGCACCGGCAGGTGGGGATGGAAGAATTGATAGTTATTTTCATAAAACCTAAGCACTTGGTCCACATGGTATTAAAGCAGGACGATCCTTTATTTCCTTACCAGCCGGGCATATTTTTGTTTTTTAAGCTTTTGTTCCACGAGTCATAATTGTTTCTTACGCCATTGACATAACCGTGCGAGGCTTGCTTTTATGATTGACATTAAATCTTTTTGGATAGCTGTAGTTTTTATAGTTATCACTATACATGGTGTTGTTTTGTTCGCTTTTTTTACCATTTTTTCCTTAGGGGAGGGGGGGGGGGGTATAGAAGTGCAGTGACCAAAAGATTTTATTCATTTCTGGCTGCTGGGTTTTTGTTTTTTTTTTTTTGTTTTTTTGTTGTTTTTTTTTCAGTACAAGATGTTCGTACTTACCAGAATTGGAATCGGGGAATGACAGGTAACAAATGCTGGTTTTCTGGAAAAAGAGAAGCCGATAAGATCTTCACATACCATATAATTTATCAATGGAAAAGAGGGCGCCAAGACGCGCAAGGGAGCGGGGGGCCAAGACGCGCAAGGGAGCGGGGGGCCAAGACGCGCAAGGGAGCGGGGGGCCAAGACGCGCAAGGGAGCGGGGGGCCAAGACGCGCAAGGGAGCGGGGGGCCAAGACGCGCAAGGGAGCGGGGGGCCAAGACGCGCAAGGGAGCGGGGGGCCAAGACGCGCAAGGGAGCGGGGGGCCAAGACGCGCAAGGGAGCGGGGGGCCAAGACGCGCAAGGGAGCGGGGGGCCAAGACGCGCAAGGGAGCGGGGGGCCAAGACGCGCAAGGGAGCGGGGGGCCAAGACGCGCAAGGGAGCGGGGGGCCAAGACGCGCAAGGGAGCGGGGGGCCAAGACGCGCAAGGGAGCGGGGGGCCAAGACGCGCAAGGGAGCGGGGGGCCAAGACGCGCAAGGGAGCGGGGGGCCAAGACGCGCAAGGGAGCGGGGGGCCAAGACGCGCAAGGGAGCGGGGGGCCAAGACGCGCAAGGGAGCGGGGGGCCAAGACGCGCAAGGGAGCGGGGGGCCAAGACGCGCAAGGGAGCGGGGGGCCAAGACGCGCAAGGGAGCGGGGGGCCAAGACGCGCAAGGGAGCGGGGGGCCAAGACGCGCAAGGGAGCGGGGGGCCAAGACGCGCAAGGCCAAGACGCGCAAGGGAGCGGGGCCAAGACGCGGGAAGAAGCTGCCAGTGACCCGCCTGTCTGACTAGTATCCTACGCGGCTCGGCCCCCATGTATCGGGCGGCATGAAGCGGACAGGTCCCTTTAAGTAGAGTGCAGCCTCGTCCCAGCGCACAGATGCAGAGAAGGGGATGGTATTGATGGGAGAACAGGTTTGGCACACTTACCTCCTTGTCGGTTAATTTGGCATGGGGAGGATACAAGGCCTGCAAAACATATACGAGAATGTTAATAAAGTATTTAGTGTATTTGGTGCATAAAACTGAGCGTTCACCACAACCATAACAAATAAGACAAAGTAACGGCACAAATACCATGACCCACAACAAGACCATTCACTTTGGGTTTTGTTTTATGCAAAAACCAGGAATCATTTGCAATAAATACATTAAATGGAGGTAGAGATGAACGACTGTTAATAGCATTCACCCCTATAGACTCTTATGGGCGCCATTGTCAGCCATATGCATATCACTATAGTCTATTGGTGATAGTTTCTAATTGAGACAGAATATAGGGTAATTTGCTTAGCACTGGGGGTCCATCCGCTGGGACCCCCACCAATCCCGATTATCACCCACATGGCAGAAGCCGCTTCAGCTCCACTCATCGTCTATGGGCCTGCGAGAGACGACTGAGCTGCACTCTTATTTCGGGCAGTCCTATAGACTTTGAATGGATCGGAGGGAGGCCGAGCGTCTCTAGCTCCTGCTCTATTTAGATAGAGGGTCCTATTCTCAGGATCGGTGGAGGTCCCAGTGAACAGACCCCGCAGTGTGAGGCACGTTATCCCCTATCCCATACACCTATGAGTTTGAGAAATCCCCTTTCAGAACCGAAACTCCTGATCTCAAACAGTTTGTATTTTATTTTTACTTTTTAAACAAAGAAGAAAATAAGACTTGTGAAGCCTGATCCGCAGGCTCCCGGCGCCCCCATCCGCAGGTTTCCCTGGCCCCCCGCTCCGCAGGCCTCCCCGCACCCCCCCCCCATCCGCAGGCCTCCCCGCAACCCCCCCTCATCCGCAGGCCTCCCCGCAACCCCCCCTCATCCGCAGGCCTCCCCCGCAACCCCCCCCCCCTCATCCGCAGGCCTCCCCGCAACCCCCCCCCCCTCATCCGCAGGCCTCCCCGCAACCCCCCCATCCGCAGGCCTCCCCGCAACCCCCAGCTACGCACCCTTCCCAGCCCCCTGGATGCGCAGGCCTCCCGGACCCCCCCATCCGCAGGCCTCCCGGACCCCCCCCATCCGCAGGCCTCCCGGACCCCCCCCATCCGCAGGCCTCCCGGACCCCCCCATCCGCAGGCCTCCCGGACCCCCCCATCCGCAGGCCTCCCGGACCCCCCCATCCGCAGGCCTCCCGGACCCCCCCATCCGCAGGCCTCCCCGGACCCCCCCCATCCGCAGGCCTCCCGACGCCCCATCTGCAAATTTCTCCGCACACGTGGCCGGTACAATAGTCGATCTGCCGGCTCAGCAAACTCCCGATCAAAGGTCTGCGGAGAAATGTGCACAATTTTCCCAGCTATAAACTCAAAGGAAAAAATAAACCCTCGGCACAGTTACATAATAAACTCCAGGTGAGACGTCCGCACTCCTCCGAGAGGTCATCATGGACTTTGCATTCTCTTTTTCCTGAAGAATTTCCATGAACAATTAAAGGGAGAGATAAATTATTTTTTGCAAATGTCAGCAAAACCCGAGATCCGTCCCCTGCCTATGCCCAGAAGAGAATACGACCAACAGCTAAAGCAAAGGGAGGGCTGCTCAGAATATACTGATAACAGGTGATCGCCCCTGGAAGTTAAGCTGCGATCCTTTTTTTCCCCCCAGATGGAAGAGTTGCGAGGCCGCCTGGCACAAGGACATTTTTGCAGGCATCACTAACTGTCATGGCGGCGTCAGGATCTGTGGAGACTCGAGACTCTGACACTCCGCCTGTTAACTTCTCTGATATCTGTGATCAACACAGAGACTCAGGTGTCAACCCACAGACATTGGCAGGCTAGCAAGAGGTAATCTCTGCTGTGCTGCTTGTTAGTCTCATGCTGTGGGGGCCCAGTTACATTCACTCCCCTCCTACATATGCTAGCCGGACTCTTCCTTTAATGCCAGCTATAGCGTCTGGTGAGGTGTTGTGATACCGACTTACTGGTGGTTGTAGTTCTTTGTTAATGTGAGTGGTTGTGCTGTTGACCCTTGTTGCTGCCTTCCTGCTCTTGCTTTTCTCCTTAGTCTCTTACTGTTTGCTTTTGTGAGTTTGCAGTGTGTCTGAGTTTTGGTTTTCCCGTCTATCTTAATCTGTTTTTCCATCACACTTCTGCCCCTTCCTTCCCTGAAGAGTAACATATTAGCTCCAGCCAGGAGCGCAGTAAGGCACAAGATTCCGGTCTCTCCACCATCAGGGTAATTTGGAGGTCAGTGATGGCCTATGGTCCTCTAGCAGTAAAGGAGGTCTCTTCTCCCTCGCTAGCCCCCCTTGTAAGAGAAAGCAGGGAAACCAACAGAGGCCAGCAGTATCTTCAGGGGTCCGAAAGGTGGGGCTTTATTTATTATCCTTATTCAAGAACTTCACAGACTTTTTAAAATATCCGACAACCCCTTTAAGGCCCGTTTCACATAAGTGCACGACTGGCACATTTCTGCACCCATCCTACAGCTGAGAGTCATGGCCCAAAATATTATCACTCCGCACGCTCGATACAGGCACAGCGAGCCACGTCGGCTGCGTGCGGAGGGAACGACAATATTTGTCCAGAGGCCTCTCTGCTACGTGTTTATCAAACAGTCAAGAGAGAAAAAGAGGAGTTCTGTAATATTACCGGAAAGTGGGAAAAGACGCAAACAACGCAGAGTGCAACGCACCGGAACCAGAACTGAACCCAAAAAGAGGACTAAAAATATAATACATGGTAGTGCCCGCTCATCACCAGTACTGAGCACCCGAGCATGGTAGTGCCCACTCATCTCTAGTTACCAGTACTGAGCACCCGAGCATGGTAGTGCCCACTCATCTCTAGTTACCAGTACTGAGCACCCGAGCATGGTAGTGCCCACTCATCTCTAGTTACCAGTACTGAGCACCCGAGCATGGTAGTGCCCGCTCATCACTAGTTACCAGTACTGAGCACCTGAGCATGGTAGTGCCCACTCATCACTAGTTACCAGTACTGAGCACCCGAGCATGGTAGTGCCCGCTCATCACTAGATACCAGTACAGAGCACCCGAGCATGGTAGTGCCCGCTCATCACTAGTTACCAGTACTGAGCACCCGAGCATGGTAGTGCCCGCTCATCACTAGTTACCAGTACTGAGCACCCGAGCATGGTAGTGCCCACTCATCACTAGTTACCAGTACTGAGCACCCGAGCATGGTAGTGCCCGCTCATCACTAGTTACCAGTACTGAGCACCCGAGCATGGTAGTGCCCGCTCATCACTAGTTACCAGTACTGAGCACCCGAGCATGGTAGTGACCACTCATCACTAGTTACCAGTACTGAGCACCCGAGCATGGTAGTGCCCGCTCATCACTAGTTACCAGTACTGAGCACCCGAGCATGGTAATGCCCGCTCATCACTAGTTACCAGTACTGAGCACCTGAGCATGGTAGTGCCCACTCATCACTAGTTACCAGTACTGAGCACCCGAGCATGGTAGTGCCCGCTCATCACTAGATACCAGTACAGAGCACCTGAGCATGGTAGTGCCCGCTCATCACTAGTTACCAGTACTGAGCACCCGAGCATGGTAGTGCCCACTCATCACTAGTTACCAGTACTGAGCACCCGAGCATGGTAGTGCCCGCTCATCACTAGTTACCAGTACTGAGCACCCGAGCATGGTAGTGCCCGCTCATCACTAGTTACCAGTACAGAGCACCCGAGCATTGTAGTGCCCGCTCATCACTAGTTACCAGTACTGAGCACCTGAGCATGGTAGTGCCCGCTCATCACTAGTTACCAGTACTGAGCACCCGAGCATGGTAGTGCCCGCTCATCACTAGTTACCGGTACTGAGCACCCGAGCATGGTAGTGCCCGCTCATCACTAGTTACAAGTACTGAGCACCCGAGCATGGTAGTGCCCGCTCATCACTAGTTACCAGTACTGAGCACCCGAGCATGGTAGTGCCCGCTCATCACCAGTTACCAGTAGTGAGCACCCGAGCATGGTAGTGCCCGCTCATCACCAGTTACCAGTACTGAGCACCCGAGCATGGTAGTGCCCGCTAATCACTAGTTACCAGTACTGAGCACCCGAGCATGGTAGTGCCCGCTCATCACCAGTTACCAGTACTGAGCACCCGAGCATGGTAGTGCCCGCTCATCACCAGTTACCAGTACTGAGCACCCGAGCATGGTAGTGCCCGCTCATCACTAGTTACCAGTACTGAGCACCCGAGCATGGTAGTGTCCGCTCATCACTAGTTACCAGTACTGAGCAACTGAGCATGGTAGTGCCCGCTCATCACTAGTTACCAGTCCTGAACACCTGAGCATGGTAGAGCCTGCTCATCACTAGTTACCAGTACTGAGCACCCGAGCATGGTAGTGCCCGCTCATCACTAGTCACCAGTACTGAGCACCTGAGCATGGTAGTGCCCGCTCATCACTAGTTACCAGTACTGAGCACCTGAGCATGGTAGTGCCCGCTCATCACTAGTTACCAGTACTAAGCACCCGAGCATGGTAGTGCTCGCTCATCACTAGTTACCAGTACAGAGCACCCGAGCATGGTAGTGCCCGCTCATCACTAGTTACCAGTACTGAGCACCCGAGCATGGTAGTGCCCGCTCATCACTAGTTACCAGTACAGAGCACCCGAGCATGGTAGTGCCCACTCATCACTAGTCAGCGCCCATCAGTCAGGTCAGGCACCTATTCGGTAAGTGGCACCGTTGACACTGGCTCCTCATTCAGTCTCCATGCGGAAGTGCCGGTATTGTGACTGGTGACTATTCATCTGATGCCAGGGACAAGAAACCACAAACATGTCGTAATGGAGAACAGTTAGTTCTTGGCATCGCAGTCTGAGAAGTAAATCAGAGTCATAAGAAAATCATCAGTCACAAAATCCAAAAGATAAAAAAACAGACGAATATAAAAAGTAAAGTACAAAGATTTCCAGCCCCGTCAGCTCCAGGTTATGACGCAGCAAAGGCCTCGATCATCCCATATATCACTGCATTATTAACAGACGCTACACAGGACGCCACTGTCAGTTTAGGGGCCTGTTTACATTGAGCTTTTTCTTTTATTTTGGAAACATTTGACAGGTATTTGCACCAGAAATCCAAGGCCGAGCTTCAAGATTCTGCTTCCAAATGTGCATGGAGCCGCCCCATTCAATAGTGATGGTCCGTGATCGTCTACCTGCTCCGGGTGCTAGGGTCATTCCCAATGTAGTAATTATCCCGATTCATAAAAGTGAGGACATATGTTACTGATGTAGCCGGTGGTCCGGCCGCTGGGACCCTCAGCGATCGATGGAAATGGACTTTGCAGAACCAGTACTGATTGGAGCACAGGTCCGCTGGGTTGGACGGCCGGGAACGGCTTCAATGAATAGAGGTCGTGCATGAACGCTGACTCCAGTCATGATAGGGATCTAGAGATCCAAGATGCTGCAAAATTATATTTTGGAAGGCGCACTTTCCTAAACCAGGCACGTCAGGAGAGGTGACAAGTGCAATGCAGCCTGTACTCTGCACATACACAGCTGCCGCCCCTGCAGGCACAGAATACAGGCTGCTGTGAATGAAGGGTGCAGAGTGCACAGCCCCCCAGCACGGCGCAGGGTCACACCCCACCGCTCCCCACAGGCCTCCTGCACAGGGTGGAGGCTTAATACACACAGCGGAGCCTGAGCATGCAGCATCAGTACAGACCCCATGGGGGAAGGTGGAAATCACACACACCATATCCCCACGGGGAGGGAGGGGGAAATCATGCACACCATATCCCCATGGGGAGGGAGGGAGGGGAAAATCACACATACCAGACCCCCATGGGGAGGGAGGGGAAAATCACACATACCAGACCCCCATGGGGAGGGAGGGAGGGGAAAATCACACATACCAGACCCCCATGGGGAGGGAGGGAGGGGAAAATCACACATACCAGACCCCCATGGGGAGGGAGGGGGGAAAAAAAAAAAATCACACATACCAGACCCCCATGGGGAGGGAGGGGGAAAAAAAAAATCACACATACCAGACCCCCATGGGGAGGGAGGGGAAAATCACACATACCAGACCCCCATGGGGAGGGAGGGAGGGGAAAATCACACATACCAGACCCCCATGGGGAGGGAGGGAGGGGAAAATCACACATACCAGACCCCCATGGGGAGGGAGGGAGGGGAAAATCACACATACCAGACCCCCATGGGGAGGGAGGGAGGGGAAAATCACACATACCAGACCCCCATGGGGAGGGAGGGAGGGGAAAATCACACATACCAGACCCCCATGGGGAGGGAGGGAGGGGAAAATCACACATACCAGACCCCCATGGGGAGGGAGGGAGGGGAAAATCACACATACCAGACCCCCATGGGGAGGGAGGGGAAATCACACATACCAGACCCCCATGGGGAGGGAGGGGAAATCACATATACCAGACCCCCATGGGGAGGGAGGGGAAAATCACACATACCAGACCCCCATGGGGAGGGGGGGAGGGAGGGGAAAAATCACACATACCAGACCCCCATGGGGAGGAGGGAGGGGAAAATCACACATACCAGACCCCCATGGGGAGGGAGGGAGGGGAAAATCACACATACCAGACCCCCATGGGGAGGGAGGGAGGGGAAAATCACACATACCAGACCCCCATGGGGAGGGAGGGAGGGGAAAATCACACATACCAGACCCCCATGGGGAGGGAGGGAGGGGAAAATCACACATACCAGACCCCCATGGGGAGGGAGGGAGGGGAAAATCACACATACCAGACCCCCATGGGGAGGGAGGGAGGGGAAAATCACACATACCAGACCCCCATGGGGAGGGAGGGAGGGGAAAATCACACATACCAGACCCCCATGGGGAGGGAGGGAGGGGAAAATCACACTTACCAGACCCCCATGGGGAGGGAGGGAGGGGAAAATCACACATACCAGACCCCCATGGGGAGGGAGGGAGGGGAAAATCACACATACCAGACCCCCATGGGGAGGGAGGGAGGGGAAAATCACACATACCAGACCCCCATGGGGAGGGAGGGAGGGGAAAATCACACATACCAGACCCCCATGGGGAGGTGAGGGAAAAATCACACATACCAGACCCCCATGGGGAGGGAGGGAAAAATCACACATACCAGACCCCCATGGGGAGGGAGGGGAAATCACACATACCAGACCCCCATAGGGAGGGAGGGGAAATCACACATACCAGACCCCCATAGGGAGGGAGGGGAAATCACACATACCAGACCCCCATAGGGAGGGAGGGGAAATCACACATACCAGACCCCCATAGGGAGGGAGGGGAAATCACACATACCAGACCCCCATAGGGAGGGGAAATCACACATACCAGACCCCCATGGGGAGATCGGGAGGGGAAATCACACATACCAGACCCCCATGGGGAGGGGGGGGAGGGGAAATCACACATACCAGACCCCCATGGGGAGATCGGGAGGGGAAATCACACATACCAGACCCCCATGGGGAGATCGGGAGGGGAAATCACACATACCAGACCCCATGGGGAGGGAGGAAGGGGGAAAAAAAATCACACATACCAGACCCCCATGGGGAGGGAGGGAGGGGAAAATCACACATACCAGACCCCCATGGGGAGGGAGGGAGGGGAAAATCACACATACCAGACCCCCATGGGGAGGGGAGGGAGGGGAAAATCACACATACCAGACCCCCATGGGGAGGGAGGGAGGGGAAAATCACACATACCAGACCCCCATGGGGAGGAGGGAGGGAGGGGAAAATCACACATACCAGACCCCCATGGGGAGGGAGGGGAAAATCACACATACCAGACCCAGACGGGAAGAGGGGGAAATCACACGCACCAGACCCCTGGAGGGAGGGGGACTCTTTGCCCTTTGTGCCTATACACCAGACCCCCCAGTCAGTGATTTGGGCTCCTGCAGTCACTTCTAATGCACAACTAGCCACAAGAAAACTTCTGCAGTAACTTGCAGCCCCCTCACCTCTACAGTCTGGCCCAACTCCAGATCGAAGCCCACCACACAGATACAGTGCAGCCACGAGGAGAAGCGGTCCCAGGGCAGGGCGGGGGTCTCCCCGGAGGACACCCGCGCCTCCTGCATCCCCTCCATCCACAAAGGAGACAGATCCAGCACTACAGAGCCTCCATCCAGCCGTCAATCAAAGCAACACGGACGTCATCACATAGCGCCGGCCGGCAGCGCGGGCGCACAACTCGTGACGTCACTGGGAAGCCGATACTTGTGAGGGCAGAGGACTTCCGCCAGGGAATACCGTGTATAATATATCCTATGGAGATATTGCAGGGGAGAATCCCTGTCCTTATAGTGAAAGGTCACTGTGGGGATATCATGTGCATATACTGCATGTACTGCATGTTTATATATAGTTTAAGACTAGATACACACACAGTCTATATATATATATATATATATATATATATATATATATATATATATATATATATATACATATATATATATATATATATATATATATACATATATATATATATATATATATATATACTATACATATATATATATATATATATATATATATATATATATATATATATATATATATATATAATATATATACATATATATATATATATATATATATATATATATAGATATACTGTGCAGACATTTTGGGCAGGTGTGGGTAAAATGTTGTAGAATACAAACGCTTTAAAAAATATAGCGTGTTAAAGCAGCACTCCAGTGTTTTGTTTTTTGGGGGGTTCGGCACTGGAGTGGTGCTTTAAATCTAAGTCCCCTGCCCCCTGTCTGATACCAGCGACTTCATTTTTTTCGGCGTCTCTCCCGTCCCACGGCGTCATCTTGTGCCCCTAACTTGTGACAAGCCAGAAGTTACGTCACAAGTGCTTAATGCAAGTCTATGAGAGAGAAAGGAGGCCAGAATAAGGACGGATCAAGGACAGAACAGGGAAAGGATAAGGACAGAGCAAGGAAATACGAGGATGGGACAAGGACAAGACGAGAACGGAACGGGGAAAGGATCAGGACAGAACAAGGACAGAGCAAGGAAATAACGAGAATGGGACAAGGACAGGACGAGAACGAAACAGGGAAAGGATCGGAACGGAACGAGACCAGGACAAAGACGAAACAAGAACAAAGTGAGGAAAGGATGAGGAAGAAACAAGGAGAGGATGAGGCCAGGAGAAGGAAGGAACAAGGGCAGAGCAAGGAAAAGATGAGAACAGAATAAAGACAGAATGGCGAAAGGATGAGGACTGAACAAGGACAGCACGAGGACAGAATGAGGCCTGGACAAGGCCGGAACAAGAATTGAGCGAGGAAAGGATGAGGACGTAACAAGGACAGGACGAGGAGAGAATAAGCGTGGAACAAATACAGAATGACAAAAGGATGAGGACGGAACAAGGACAGGAAGAGGACAGAATGAGACCAGGACAAGGCCAGGACAAAAATAGAGCGAGGAAAGGATGAGGACGGAACAAGGACAGTAAGAGGACAGAACAAGGCCAGAACAAGACCAGGATAAGGCCAGAACAAGAATAGAGTGAGGAAAGGATGAGGACGGAACAAGGACAGTAAGAGGACAAAACGAGGCCAGGACAAGGCCGGAAACATGAATAGAGTGAGGAAAGGATGAGGATGGAACAAGGACAGTAAGAGGACAGAACGAGGCCAGGACAAGGCCAGACAAGAATAGAGTGAGGAAAGGATGAGGACGGAACAAGGACAGTAAGAGGACAAAATGAGGCCAGGACAAGGCCAGAACAAGATAGAGTGAGGAAAGGATGAGGACGGAACAAGGACAGTAAGAGGACAAAATGAGGCCAGGGACAAGGCCAGAACAAGAAGAGAGTGAGGAAATGATGAGGACAGACAAGGACAGGACTAGAAGAGAATAAGCATGGAACAAAGACAGAATGGCGAAAGGATGAGGACGGAACAAGGACAGGACGGGAGAAAATAAGCATGGAACAAAGACAGAATGGCAAAAGGATGAGGACGGAACAAGGACAGGAAGAGGACATAATGAGACCATGACAAGGACGGAATAAGAACAGAGCGAGGAAAGGATGAGGACAGAATGAGGACAAAACGAGAACGGAACAAGGCCAGAACAAAGACAGAATAGGGAAAGGTAAGGGACTTAATAAGAACAGGACAGAACAAAGAGAGAACAAGGCTGGAACAAGGACAGAGCGAGGACAGAAGAGGCCCCTGTGCAAGAACAATATATGGGCCCTTTGCAGTCCAATACCTACAAATAATGCACTGTGCCAGCTGCTGTGGAGGTGGAATTGGACCTATTTACCTGGAGGACCCTTGTCGCTGCAGAGGTAGCACCGATGATGCCCACCTTTTTTTCTCTTTCGTCCTGTAATCTCAGATTCATGAGGCAGGTTCTTTATCATCACTTCACACAAGACGATGCATAAGCCAAGCTGAGCGCTCGTGGACGGCCGTTTAACTCTTCCACACAGACTTCTTTTTTCATTTCGCTCAGTTGTTGAATGGCTGCAGTCACCTGATTCTTCCCCTGCCGCAGGAGATCAGCAGAGGAACCCAGTACAGAGGATAAATAGGTGTCTCATTACCAAGATGTCACACAAGAAACATCTCATGATAAGTAAAACCAGTGAGCTGTCTCAAGACCTGTGCAACTTTATTGTTGCAAAACAGAATGATAGCATTGGTTACTGAAGAATTTCTACATTACTAAAGGCTCCAGTGAGCTCTGTAGGAGCAATAATCCAGAAGTGGAAAGAACATTTCACCATAAACTGGCCATGATCAGGTGCTCCCCGCAAGGTTTTACACAGAGAAGTGAAAAGAATTATCACAAGAGTTGTCCAAGATCCAAGGACATCTGTGGAGAGCTACAGAAAGACTTGGAATCAGCAGTTACAATTGTTAAAAAAAACAAACAATAAGTAATGTGCTCCCATGTTTCTCCATGGCCTGTATGCACACTCCTGTATGCACGCTCCTGTATGCACGCTCCTGTATGCACGCTCCTGTATGCACACTCACCACGCAAGACTCCATTGCTGAATAAAAAGCAGGTTCAAGAGAGCTTAAATGTTACCCCACAACATTTATACAAGTCTGTGAAATACTGGAGAATATAGTCTGGTGTGTTGAGACCAATACTGAACCTTTTGGATGTCATAACACATACCAAGTTTGGGCCCCAAAAGGCAAATCACCCCAAAACACCAACAATTAAGTGTGCAAGTGGGAACATCATGGTTTGGGTCTTTTTCATCAGACGGCACTGGTAAACTACATATAATTGAAGGAAGGATGAATGGACAAATGTACCGAGACATTGCTGATAAAAATCTGCTGCATCTACCAGGAGGATGAAGATGAAACGAGGGTGGACATTTCAGCAGACAATGATCCCGAACACACGGCCAAGGAAAGAAAATAAATCTGCTAGAATGGCTGAGCCGATCACCGGAGCTGAATCCAATGGAAAATTTATGCAAGGACCTAAAGCTCAGAGATCATAGAAGGAGCCGGGACCTGCAGGATGTGAAGTGTGTGTGTGTGTGTGTGTGCGCGCGTGTGTGTGTGCGTGTGTGTGTGCGCGTGTGTGTGTGTGCGTGTGTGTGTGCGTGTGTGTGTGTGTGCGTGTGTGTGTGCGTGTGTGTGTGCGTGTGTGTGTGTGTGTGCATGCGTGCGTGCGTGCGTGTGTGTGTGTGTAAGAGTGGGCCAAAATGCACCTGAGCAATGCAAGTGACAAGTGTCTCATTACAGGAGGTGTCTGGAAGCTTCATCACTAACTAAGGCTTTTGTTTGAAGTAATATATTTCAGTAAGTGTGATCAATACTTTTTCCCTGTGTCATTTCTCATTATTACATATCACTAAATTTATGGTTTGATGTCTTTACCTGTGTGGATTGGATGGGTTGTTACCGACATCTAGTGATAGATTCATGTTAATAGCAGCTTTAGGCCTGTTTCACACGTCAGTGATTCTGGGACGTTTGTGCTTTTTTTAAAACGTACCAGAATCACTGACATACGCAGACCCATTATAATGAATGGGTCTGCTCACACATCAGTGATTTATCACTGCTCGTGTCTCCGTGCGGCGTACCCGCGTGTGCATGATTGCCGCACGGAGACATGTCCATTTTTTTCTGGCATCACTGATGTCCCACGGACAACGCAGTGGTGTGGTCCGTGAAACACGTGCCAGAAAAAAACGTGCTTTTAAAATAAAAAACATTTTAACTCACCTGGCGTCCAGCGATGTCCTCTGCAGCCCGTTCTCCCTGCTGCTTCTGAGCCGGCTCATTACTGTCGCGCATATTCATGATGCACGACACAGCCGACCCGAAAGCAGCTGCTGCAGGGGTCAGCGCCGGCCGGATGCTGCACCGCGGGAGGATTCAGCACCATGGAGGGCGGGAGCGGGCACAGGTGAGTTGATTTCTAAGTGCAATCACGGGCCACGGAGAACGGAGCCCGGATTGCACTTAGACAACCCACGTGTGCCGTGATTCACGCCACACACAGGGACATGTGCGTGTTTTACACACCAGTGAAAAACGTCACTGTTAGCAGACAGTGGTGACCGTCTGCAGGAGAGGCTGATCGGAGGTTGCCGAAAGGACCGTGGACGGGTGGTGGCCCGGCGGTACCAGACCGGTATACAAAGAGAAGCCAGCACCATTGGCAGGGGCCTTTCGGATCCCGGCAAGGCTAGGAGTCGCCGTGAATTTGCCAAATCCGTCAGTGAAGGGGACCTCCGGGTCTCCCAACAACAAAGTCCCGATTGAAGGCAACAGTCCAACCGTAGGAGAGAGACACCGCCACCGCCAAGGCACCAGTTTCTCAGGGCCAGCGCCTGCGGGCAAAGAGGGGCTCCTCCGGCCCATATCCAAGTCGGGGAGCGGGTAACCGGTGGGAACCCATCGCTACCAACATTACACTAGGTGCAGGGACAGAGACCGTCACCGCCAACTACCGGGGAGAAGCAACAGCAGCCGTCCGTGGGAACCGTCTTTCCAGCCGTGTGTTTTACCGAGAACTGTGTCAACGTCTCAGGCTGAGTGAGTACCACCGTGCCGTGCGGCACAGCGCTGCCCCCGCGACCCTGCACCTCCCCAGGCCCCACACCTGGCCTGCCATCCATCCCTACCCCATCACCGGGCCCCGGGACAACCAACCCCCTACCCACGGAGGGGAGAACTAACATCTAGCTGCTCCATACCATCACTCCCGGGATCCCCATACAGAGCAGCGGTGGTGTCCACACAATCACCACAACCGTGGGTGGCGTCACGGACAATAAATCCCCAAAACCAAACCCCTTTTCACTCATGGGCGAGGAGCGCCGCTCGAGTCCCCGGGATCCGGCCCATCGCTCAAGCCACCGAGCAGCAGCGGCCGCAGCAGCAGCGGCAGCCGGACCCGAGCAGTGGGAGAGCGCGGCATCCCCTCCTCCGCCCGCGACAACTTGGCGTCACGAACAGGATCTTACCGCTCTGCCGTCTGGTAGAGGTGCGCCTTGTTACCGCCGGAGGTGTCCGGCCGGAAAATTTCAGAAGCCGCCATCTTTGGCACGAAAAGTTCCCGCTCGAGCGTCTTCTCGAGTAGTGGAGGTGCGAAGGCCAAAACCGCGCCCAGATAGAGGAGGAGCCGGAAAGAGGCTAAGCGGGACGGAAGCAAGATGTCTGCGCCCGACGGAGCTGCTGGGGGAGCGGCGGTCACAGCCGCAGCGGCACCTGTGGATGGGAATGGGCCTGCCCAGGTCCCGGCCGCGCTGGCGGGGGGTGCCGAGGTCCCAGCTCTCGCTCAGGTGATGCCGTTCTCCTTGCCCTATGTGCCCGGAGCTACCTGGCGCTACCGCAGTACGACGGGAAACCTGATGCGTTACAGGTTTTCCGGAAAAAGCTTAACCCGCTCCTGGAATTGTACCCCCTGACTGATAAGCAACGTGCAGCGGTAGTGCTGGGCCAGCTAACCGGCGCGGCTGAGCAGGAAGCGGAGACCTGGGCCGAGAGGGACCGGTTCTCTGTAGCCACCATCTTTGAGAAACTACAGACTGCCTTTGAGACCAGTACCGAAGCTGAGCTGAGGATGCAGTTTTACCATTGCCGGCAACGGCCTGTAGACAGCATTCGGGACTACGCTTTACGTCTGCAAACCGCCCTCCGCACACTGAAGCGGGTGGACACCATAATGAGGCGGACAGCAACAAGATGTTAGTAGAGCAATTTGTGCAGGGGATGAGGTCCTCTGAGGACCGCAAACAATTCCGGCTGTGGGCCCTGGAACACCCTGATGTGGACTTTGCTGTGTTAAAGGAACGGGCCATTAAAGCTCTGCAACCCCCAGCTTCGGAAGTCTTGGAACCAGCCCCGTGGCCAGTTGAGACGGCCCCCGTCGTGGTGGCCCCTGCCCTACCAGCCTCTCCAGTACCTACAGCTCCAAGCAGCACGATGGAAGAACTGGCTGCCCAGGTCCGCCGCATGGATGGAGACCTCGCCAAGATTCTCACCGCACTCCAACCTCTGACCAGATCCCAGCCTCCAGCCAAGATACAGCTCGCTGACAGCCATGAGGATGTTCACTGGATGCAGCGGAGAGGTGCTAACAACCCGCGGAACAGACCTCCAACCTGCTACAGGTGCAGCAAGCCTGGCCATTACTTCCGACAGTGCCCGTTAAACGAGCAACCCCTGGGGCCACGGGCCAATCCTCAGGAGTAGAACCCCGTGGCCCCCCAGACTGGCGGGATCGGTATATCGGGGCCCGGCCCATCATCCCCGTGGCTCTGGATGGCATACCGGTGATGGCTCTCTTGGACACTGGATCACAGGCAGGGCCGTATTTGCCACTAGGCACCCGTGGTCCCGTGCCTAGGGCGGCACGTTGCGGGGGGCGGCACTTTCTGGCAGCAAAAAAAAAAAAAAAAAAAAAATATAATTTTTTTTTTTTTTTTTTTTTACATCCCCGCCCCCCGTCCCTCCCTCCGTTACACTCGGCTGTGTTCGGGGGGGGGGGTTGAGAGGGAGGAGAGGCGCACTTCTGTCTATTTAAATAGGCATACTGAGCTGATTAACCCCGGAAGTTCCATCGCCTGCACTTCCGGGGTCAGAGGCGCGCGGGTGCGACAATCAGCTGACTGCCCCGTGCTGCAGCGTCCAATGCTGCAGATGACACACGCCGCGGAGGAGGACGCGTCTGAAGCTGGAGCCAGCCAGAAGAGGAACCAGCCAGAGCAGGGCGGCGGGCACCGGAGCAGGTAAGGCAGAGGCAGAGCCTAGAATGTATGGGCTCCTTACAGGTTAGTTGATGATCATTGCGATGCCTCTTTTTGTCCACTATAATCATGCAAGGGGAGGCTGGGGGGAGAGAGGCTGAGGCTGGGGGAGGCTGGGAAGAGAGAGAGGCTGAGGCTGGGGGGAGGCTGGGAAGAGAGGCTGAGGGGAGAGAGGCTGAGGTTGAGGGAGAGGGAGGCTGGGGGGAAAGAGACGCTGAGGCTGGGGGGAGAGAGCGGCTGAGGCTGGGGGGGAGGCTGGGGGTAGAGAGAGGCTAAGGCTGGGGGGGAGGCTGGGGGGAGAGAGGCTGAGGCTGGGGGGAGAGAGAGGCTGAAGCTGGGGGGGAGGCTGGGGGGAGAGAGAGGCTGAGAGGAGAGAGGCTGATGCTGGGGGAGGCTGGGGGGAGAGGGAGGCTGGGGGGAGAGAGAGGCTGGGGGAGGCTGGGGGGAGAGGGAGGCTGGGGGTAGAGAGAGGCTGGGGGAGGCTGGGGGGAGAGGGAGGCTGGGGGGGAGGCTGGGGGGAGAGAGACTCTGGGGGGGAGGCTGGGGGGAGAGAGAGGCTGGGGGGAGGCTGGGGGGAGAGAGAGGCTGGGGGGGAGGCTGGGGGGAGAGAGAGGCTGAGGCTGAGGGGGGAGGCTGGGGGGAGAGAGAGGCTGAGGCTGGGGGGAGAGAGAGGATGAGGCTGGGGGGGAGGCTGGGGGGAGAGAGAGGATGAGGCTGGGGGGAGAGAGAGGCTGAGGCTGGGGGGGAGGCTGAGGCTGGGAGGAGAGAGGCTGATTCTGGGGGAGGCTGATGCTGAGGGGGGCTGATGCTGGGGGAGGCTGGGAGGGGGAGGGGGAGGGAAGCTGATGCTGAGGGAGACTTGGAGGAGGGAGGCTGATGCTGGGAGGAGGGAGGCTAATGCTGGGGGAGGCTAGGAGGAGGGAGGCTGAGGGAGGAGGGAGGCTGATGCTGGGAGGAGGGAGGCTGATGCTGGGGGAGGCTAGGAGGAGGGAGGCTGATGCTGGAGGAGGGAGGCTGATGCTGGAGGAGGGAGGCTGATGCTGGGAGGAGGGAGGCTGATGCTGGGAGGAGGGAGGCTGATGCTGAGGGAGGCTGGGAGGAGGGAGGCTGATGCTGAGGGAGGCTGGGAGGAGGGAGGCTGATTCTGAGGGAGGCTGATGCTGGGGGAGGCTGGGAGGGGGAGGGTGAGGCTTGGAGGAGGGAAGCTGATGCTGAGGGAGACTTGGAGGAGGGAGGCTGAGGGAGGAGGGAGGATGATGCTGGGAGGAGGGAGGCTGATGCTGGGGGAGGCTAGGAGGAGGGAGGCTGATGCTGGGAGGAGGGAGGCTGATGCTGGGGGAGCCTGGGAGGAGGGAGGCTGATGCTGGGGGAGGCTAGAAGGAGGGAGGCTGATGCTGGGAGGAGGGAGGCTGATGCTGGGGGAGCCTGGGAGGAGGGAGGCTGATGCTGGGGGAGGCTGGGAGGAGGGAGGCTGATGCTGAGGGAGGCTGATGCTGGGGGAGCCTGGGAGGAGGGAGGCTGATGCTGGGGGAGCCTGGGAGGAGGGAGGCTGATGCTGGGGGAGGCTGGGAGGAGGGAGGCTGAGGCTGGGGAAGGCTGGGAGGAGGGAGGCTGAGGCTGGGGGAGGCTGATGCTGGGAATGGCTGGGAGGAGGGAGGCTGAGGCTGGGGGAGGCTGAGGCTGGGGGAGGCTGGGAGGAGGGAGGCTGAGGCTGGGGGAGGCTGATGCTGGGGGAGGCTGGGAGGAGAGAGGCTGATGCTGGGGGAGGCTGGGAGGGGGAAAGTGAGGCTTGGAGGAGGGAGGCTGATGCTGAGGGAGGCTGGGAGGAGGGAAGCTGATGCTGGGGGAAGCTGGGAGGGTGAGGCTTGGAGGAGGGAGGCTGATGCTGAGGGAGGCTGATGCTGAGGGAGGCTGATGCTGAGGGAGGCTGATGCTGGGGGAGGCTGGGAGGAGGGAGGCTGATGCTGGGGGAGCCTGGGAGGAGGGAGGCTGATGCTGGGGGAGCCTGGGAGGAGGGAGGCTGATGCTGGGGGAGCCTGGGAGGAGGGAGGCTGATGCTGGGGGAGGCTGGGAGGGGGAGAAGGGAGGCTGATGCTCTGGGAGGCTGATGCTGGGGGAGGCTTGGAGGAGGGGGGCTGGGAGGAGGGAGGCTGATGCTGGGGGAGGCTGGGAGGAGGGAGGCTGATGCTGGGGGAGGCTGTGAGGAGGGAGGCTGATGTTGGGAGGAGGGAGGCTGATGCTGGGATGAAGCTGGGAGCAGGGAGGCTGATGCTGGGGGAGGCTGGGAGGAGAGAGGCTGATGCTGGAGGAGGCTCATGCTGGGGGAGGCTGGGAGGAGAGAGGCTGATGCTGGAGGAGGCTCATGCTGGGGGAGGCTGGGAGGAGAGAGGCTGATGCTGGAGGAGGCTCATGCTGGGGGAGGATGGGAGGAGAGAGGCTGATGCTGGGGTAAGCTGGGAGCAGGGAGGCTGGGGGGAGAGAGGCTGATGCTGGGGGAGAGGCTGCTGCTGGAGGCGGGGGGAGAGAGGCTGCTGCTGGGGGAATGGAAGAGAGGGGCCAATGCTAGAGACAGAGGACAAGGGTTGAGGGATAGTGCAATGACAATATCGATGGGGGGGGGAGTGTAAGGACTCAGAATAAGAGGGGGGCAGCATTGGGAGCTCATTATGGAGAAGGGGCAGCATGTGTGGGCTCAGTATGGAGTGGAACAATGTAGGGGAGTCAATATCAAGAGTGGGGTAGTGTGTGTGTGTGTGTGTGTGTGTGTATGTGTCTCAGCATAAGTGCTAGTGTGGTGGTCTTAGTATGATGAGTGGGGCAGCATGGAGATGTCATTATGGAAAAGCGGAAGGCAGCATTAGGAGCTCATGGAGAGGGACACTGTGAGGAGGGGGCAGCATGCATGGGACATTGGGAGGAGGGGGCAGCATGCATGGGACACTGTGAGGAGGGGGCAGCATGCATGGGACACTGTGAGGAGGGGGCAGCATGCATGGGACACTGTGAGGAGGGGGCAGCATGCATGGGACACTGTGAGGAGGGGGCAGCATGCATGGGACACTGTGAGGAGGGGGCAGCATGCATGGGACATTGTGAGGAGGGGGCAGCATGCATGGGACATTGTGAGGAGGGGGCAGCATGCATGGGACATTGTGAGGAGGGGGCAGCATGCATGGGACATTGTGAGGAGGGGGCAGCATGCATGGGACACTGAGGAGGGGGCAGCATGCATGGGACACTGAGGAGGGGGCAGCATGCATGGGACACTGTGAGGAGGGGGCAGCATGCATGGGACATTGTGAGGAGGGGGCAGCATTCATGGGACACTGAGGAGGGGGCAGCATGCATGGGACACTGTGAGGAGGGGGCAGCATGCATGGGACATTGTGAGGAGGGGGCAGCATGCATGGGATATTGTGAGGAGGGGGCAGCATGCATGGGACACTGTGAGGAGGGGGCAGCATGCATGGGACACTGTGAGGAGGGGGCAGCATGCATGGGACACTGTGAGGAGGGGGCAGCATGCATGGGACACTGTGAGGAGGGGGCAGCATGCATGGGACATTGTGAGGAGGGGGCAGCATGCATGGGACATTGTGAGGAGGGGGCAGCATGCATGGGACATTGTGAGGAGGGGGCAGCATGCATGGGACATTGTGAGGAGGGGGCAGCATGCATGGGACACTGAGGAGGGGGCAGCATGCATGGGACACTGTGAGGAGGGGGCAGTATGCATGGGACATTGTGAGGAGGGGGCAGCATGCATGGGACACTGAGGAGGGGGCAGCATGCATGGGACACTGTGAGGAGGGGGCAGCATGCATGGGACATTGTGAGGAGGGGGCAGCATGCATGGGACATTGTGAGGAGGGGGCAGCATGCATGGGACATTGTGAGGAGGGGGCAGCATGCATGGGACACTGTGAGGAGGGGGCAGCATGCATGGGACATTGTGAGGAGGGGGCAGCATGCATGGGACATTGTGAGGAGGGGGCAGCATGCATGGGACACTGAGGAGGGGGCAGCATGCATGGGACACTGTGAGGAGGGGGCAGCATGCATGGGACATTGTGAGGAGGGGGCAGCATGATGTGAGGACAATGTGCAGATCATATTTGAGGAAGGTGTGGTGGGTGTAATTTATAAGGGAGGGCAGTGTGTAGTTTATTAGGGGCAGTGTGACAGTCACAGTATATAAGTGGGGACGGTTTGGTGGGAATATTTTATACTCATGCTATGTTTTGATGTGCCTGTGGTGATCCCCATTGGGGGGGGGGTTAGTGCCCTTCGTTTCTCATTGATACTTTTTCAAGTGTTTTACAGAGTAGATCTGCTTTAAACAGATGTCGTGTGCGAAAACTCAGTGTTACATTGTCACTAAGGGGCGCGACCACTTAAAGTGCCTAGGGCAGCACGAAGGCAAAATACAGCCCTGATCACAGGTAACCACCATACCATACACATTGTACCAACGGTATTGGGGGACAGACGAGCTGGCTCCCCCAGATACTAGTATAACACTGATTGCTGCTGATGGACTCCCACTGACCCAAGTGGGGTATAAACAAGTGGCCATGACGGTGGGGCGAGCTGAACTGCAACACCAGGGTATGATTATGATCATGAATGAACCCAGTGATCATAACCCGAAGATAGTGCTAGGAACCAATGTGATGGAGCACTGTATGGGTGATGTGTTGGCCCTACTGCAGCAGCTGGCCGCCACGGTGGCGGGGAGCCGACAGAGAGCTGTGCAGCGTGAGATCCGAGCTTTGATGTACCGCCAGCATGTAAACTCGACGGGAGGGGAGATTGGTGGAGTGAGAGTGATGGATGCTGCCCCATTGACTGTGCCCCCTAGGAGTGAGATGATGATTTGGTGTAGGGCAGCAGTAGGGCCTCAGGGGCGTGACTACCCTGCCATGATAGAGCCCATGCCCTCCGAACACTGGCCCACGGTAATGGCCGCCCGAGGGGTGGTAGATGTAAAGAAGGGGAGAGTGCCCGTGAGGGTGTTGAACTGTGGGGAGGAAGAAGTCAGGCTTCCCCGGTATGCTACACTTGCCAAGTTGCTCACCCTAGATCCCCACACCATCCATGACGCAGCTCCTCCAGTTTCACTACCTACTGCCAGCACTCACCCGCCCCAAGGGAAGTCGGAGGAGTGGCACCAACAGCTACACGTGGGCACTGACGATACCCCTACACATCACAAAGAAGGGGTATACAGGGTGGTACGGGAGTACGAGCAAGTTTTTAGCAAACATCCCCTAGACTTTGGGCAGATTAAAGGGGTCCAACACCATATCCCTACCGGTGAACATCCCCCTATCAAAGAGAGGTACAGGCCCATTCCCCCCACACACTACCAGTGCGCCAAGGACATGTTGAGGAATATGAGGGAGGCAGGGGTTATCAGGGACAGCTGTAGTCCCTGGGCCGCCCCGTTGGTACTGGTTAAGAAGAAAGACGGCACCATGCGGATGTGCGTGGATTACCGGAAGATTAACCAGATAACACATAAGGATGCCTACCCACTGCCCCGTATCGAGGAGTCCTTGTCTGCGCTGAGAACCGCCAACTACTTCTCCACCCTTGACCTCACCAGTGGGTACTGGCAGGTGGCCGTGGCGCCCGAGGACCGAGAGAAAACTGCCTTTACCACCCCTATGGGACTCTGTGAATTCAACAGTATGCCGTTCGGGCTGTGCAATGCCCCGGGTACCTTCCAACGGCTGATGGAGTGCTGTTTGGGGCACCTGAATTTTGAGACCGTCCAGTTGTATCTGGATGATGTAATTGTGTATTCACAGACATATGAAGCCCATCTGGAACACCTAGCCGAGGTGTTCGCGTCCCTTGCCAAGTACGGGATGAAGTTGAAGCCCTCCAAGTGTCATCTGCTGAAACCCAGAGTGCAGTATCTGGGGCATGTGGTGGGAGCAGAAGGTGTCGCCTCCGACCCCGAGAAGGTCACTGCCATCCAAGACTGGTCGAGGCCAACCACAGTGAGGGAAGTAAGGCAGTTTCTGGGTCTGGTAGGGTACTACCGTCGCTTCATCAAGGGATACACGAAGATGGCTGCCCCATGCAAGACCTCCTCGTGGGACAGACCAAAGGTGATAGACCCCTCGGAGCCCCACTGGTGTGGGAAGAGAGGCATGAGGAATCTTTCCATCAGCTGAAAGCGGCCTTAACCGGGGAGGAGATCCTAGCGTATCCTGATTACAGCCACCCGTTCATCCTCTACACCGATGCCAGCAATGTGGGCTTGGGGGCAGTCTTGTCCCAGGTCCAGGATGGGAAGGAAAAAGTGATTGCCTATGCTAGCCGAAAGCTCCGGCCAACCGAAAGGAACCCTGAAAATTACAGTTCTTTCAAGCTGGAGCTCCTGGCGCTGGTGTGGGCTATCACCGAGCGGTTCCGCCATTACTTGGCCGCAGCAAAATTCACCGCTTTCACGGATAACAATCCGCTGACCCATCTGGACACGGCCAAGTTGGGTGCGTTGGAACAGCGGTGGGTGGCCAGGCTAGCCAACTACGACTTCACAATTAAATACAGGGCTGGTCGTGCCAACGTCAATGCTGATGCACTCTCTCGGAAGCCCCACTTGTCAGAAGAAGGGTGCGAGGATGACGACCTCGAAGAGATCGAGTTGCCTGCATTTCACCAGCCACCAACTGAGAAGGTACATGTCCACCAACAACGGGTGAACCTGGATCCACTGCCCAGCCAGGAGTGGCAGGAAGCTCAAAACCAGGCGCCCGCTGTCCGCCTAGTCAAGACTCTGGTGGAGCAAGGCGCTGCTGGAATAGACCCTGCCGCCCCAGCTGAAGCCCAACGCCTGTGGAAAGAACGGACCCGGCTGTATCTACACCAAGGGAAGTTGTACCGTGAGCTGATTAACCCAAAGACTCATGAGAAAATCCGCCAGTTGGTGATTCCCCAAGCTAATGTGCCCACTGTTCTACAAGCGTACTATGATGGTGCCGGACACTTTGGATGGAAGAAATTGGAAATGCTGTTGAGGGAGCGGTTCTATTGGAGTGGGATGCGGGAGTCTGTGGAGGCCTGGTGCCGAGAGTGTGGCCCGTGTACGCTGAGAAGGAAGGACGAGGCCAGCCAGAAGGCACCCCTGCACCCGATCGTTACACATCAACTGCTGGAGCTGGTCGCCCTGGACCATGTGAAGCTCACCCCCAGCCGAAGTGGGTACACTTACGCTCTCACCATAGTGGATCATTATTCAAGATTCATGGTGGTTGTCCCGGTCAAAGACCTAACCGGCCGTACCGCCGCTATAGCGTTCCAATCTTACTTCTGTCGACCACATGGATACCCTGAGAAGGTGCTCACTGACCAAGGCCCAGCCTTTGAAGCGGAGGTGTTCCATGAGTTCTGTCAGCTGTATGGCTGCAAGAAGATCCGGACCACGCCTTACCATGCCCAAACCAACGGTATGTGTGAGAAGATGAACCATTTGGTCCTTGGCCTCCTCAAGACGTTGCCGCTAGAAGAGCGGAACCTGTGGCCGGAGAAGCTGCCTGACTTGGTCGATATGTACAACAATATCCCGTCCAGCTCAACGAAGTGCACCCCAGCATATCTGATGAGGGCTCGCCCCGGCCGACTGCCGGTGGACCTGGAAATGGGACTGAAAGCCCCAGAGACACTCCCCTCGACGGCTGAATGGGACACCCGGCGGAGGGTTCAGTACCGACAGATTCAGGAATATGTGGAGATTAACTTAAGTCGGAGTCGGGAACAACAGGAGCTGCGCTTCAATCAGAAGGCGTCTTCTGGCCCTTTCCAGCCTGGAGATGTCGTGCTGAAGCGGAAGAGGAGAACCCACAAGCTGGATGATCAATGGGAACAAACCCCATACAGTACGTCATACAGCCCACAGGATGGGAAGATGGGAAACCTTACCAGATCAGTCGTGACCAAGGGGGCACTTTGGCCACGGTTTCCCGGGACCATCTGAAAAGGTGCCCACCAGCATTGAGGGCAACGGCTGAAGTACCGGTTCCTCCACCAGCAGAGAAGGCAAAAGAGGTAATCCACACCGTGATGGGTGACTTCCCAGCAGACTGGCCTACACAGAACGGCGCGGTTATTCTTCCAGTGATACTGTTCCCACAACCCGTGGATGAAGAAGTGATGGAGGTGGTCAACCGTGAGCCAGAGCCAGTGCCAGTGCCCAGGGATGAACCTGTGCCCAACTCCCCTATGCCTCCGCCTGCCCCACACATTAGCAGGGAAGAGGAACTGATTGTTCCCTCTCCCCCGCTGCCTGTCACCACTGACACCGGACCCCGGAGGTCCACTCGTCCCAACCTAGGTAGACCCCCACTTAGGTACAGGGAAACTGTTCTTTAAAAGGGAGAAGGGAGTGTGTGTTGAAAGTTTCAAGTTTGCAAGTTTTGAAAATGAAAATGATTAACCGAAGTTAACCTGATTGTCTAGCCTGCTGATTGAACCGGTCGTTGCCGGCACTGTAGTCCCCGTGGAGACCGTTCAAACTTGCAGGGCAACCACAAACTTGTGGCTTGTAAATATGTTTTGTTGCAGCTTTCACCGTTGTTGCCTCTGGAGAGGCAGATTGGAGGGAGGGCCCGCAGTGGAGCAGGCTGGGGCCCAGCCACCACAGGAACCGGTGGCTACCCTCTGGAGGGGAAGGACAGATCCCGCTCGGGTGACTTGGTTCAGGACTGGGGTCAAGGGGTGCTGCCTGTTTCTTAGGGGCAGCATCAGGGCCAGGTTACTTGGGTGGGAGAGAGCGGCAGCCGCAACCGTTACCGTAACGTTTAAGAACAGTGCCTCCCGTTGTGGGATGATGTTATTCTATTTGTATTGTGTTTTTATCTTTTTCAGAAAAATAAAACCGGTGTTGGACGGGCAGCCCGCGGACGGTCTGCATTTTGCTAAGGGGGAATGTGACGCCCTGGGCAAGCCAGGGGTCACAGGTAATGACATCACCACACCCTACACCCCGGTTAGGCACATCAAAGCTAGACCAGAAATCCTTGTTGCCTTCCTCCAGGGGCTGATGTCCACACCAGGGGGTGGGCCAGGCGGTTGGCTCCGCCCACCGAGGAGTTCACAGTCCTGGAGGCGGGAAAACCAGGCAGTTGAAGGGAGATAGAGCTTGAAGTGAGAGGGTAGTGGTAGAGGAGCAAGTGAGAGGAGTTGAAGTGAAGGAGAAAGTGACAGTTTGGAAAGCCTGAAGTTGGTCCGGGTGTGTGCCCCGGACCGAGACAGCAAGGTTAGCAGACGGTGGTGACCGTCTGCAGGAGAGGCTGATCGGAGGTTGCCGAAAGGACCGTGGACGGGTGGTGGCCCGGCGGTACCGGACCGGTATACAAAGAGAAGCCAGCACCATTGGCAGGGGCCTTTCGGATCCCGGCAAGGCTAGGAGTCGCCGTGAATTTGCCAAATCCGTCAGTGAAGGGGACCTCCGGGTCTCCCAACAACAAAGTCCCGATTGAAGACAACAGTCCAACCGTAGGAGAGAGACACCGCCACCGCCAAGGCACCAGTTTCTCAGGGCCAGCGCCTGCGGGCAAAGAGGGGCTCCTCCGGCCCATATCCAAGTCGGGGAGCGGGTAACCGGTGGGAACCCATCGCTACCAACATTACACTAGGTGCAGGGACAGAGACCGTCACCGCCAACTACCGGGGAGAAGCAACAGCAGCCGTCCGTGGGAACCGTCTTTCCAGCCGTGTGTTTTACCGAGAACTGTGTCAACGTCTCAGGCTGAGTGAGTACCACCGTGCCGTGCGGCACAGCGCTGCCCCCGCGACCCTGCACCTCCCCGGGCCCCACACCTGGCCTGCCATCCATCCCTACCCCATCACCGGGCCCCGGGACAACCAACCCCCTACCCACGGAGGGGAGAACTAACATCTAGCTGCTCCATACCATCACTCCCGGGATCCCCATACAGAGCAGCGGTGGTGTCCACACAATCACCACAACCGTGGGTGGCGTCACGGACAATAAATCCCCAAAACCAAACCCCTTTTCACTCACGGGCGAGGAGCGCCGCTCGAGTCCCCAGGATCCGGCCCATCGCTCGAGCCACCGAGCAGCAGCGGCCGCAGCAGCAGCGGCAGCCGGACCCGAGCAGTGGGAGAGCGCGGCGTCCCCTCCTCCGCCCGCGACACTTATTCATCTGCTCCTCATTCTAGGTGATTGCTCTGCTTCATTAGGGTGCATGCTCGCCCAGAATGAAGCCAGTCATATTTTCTGGTTCCGCAGTAAGTGCTTTTAGCTCCAATTTGTCTTTAGTTATCTGATCTTGGCTACTCGATCTTGGACTGTTGTTGACTCTGCTCTGCCCACCCTCCTGACTTGTTGTTACCTCCTGGCTTCTGACCTCGAAACTTCTCCTGATCACATCTCCTCCAGCTCCCTGTATCCTGTACGTACTCTCCTGGTATCCTGACCCTCTGCCTGTATATTGATCTTGTCTCTGCCTGATCCCTGTGTCCTGTCGTTACCTCCTGGCTTCTGACCTCGAACCTTCTCCTGATCACATCTCCTCCAGCTCCCTGTATCCTGTACGTACTCTCCTGGTATCCTGACCCTCTGCCTGTATATTGATCTTGTCTCTGCCTGCTCCCTGTGTCTTGTCGTTACCTCCTGGCTTCTGACCTCGGACCTTCTCCTGACCACGTTTCCGCCTGCTTCCTGTATTCTATACGTACTCTCTTGGAATCCTGACCCTCAACCTGTATGTTGATCTCGTCTCTACCTATTCCCTGTGTCCTGTCGTGTCCTCTGGGTTTCTGATCCCGGCTTGTCTGACTAGTCCTCTGTGCAGACTGCACGGTAGTAGTATCATGCACCACCTAGTAACTAACATCATACTACGCCACCTAGTGTTGAGTATCATATCCAGCGCCACCCAGTGATTAGCATCTCTCTATGTTACATAGTGTAAACATCACAGTCAGTCTGAGCAAATAAGGTGGTAGGGTACCGGTATGGGGGTTTATTCTTGTCTCCAACAAATCTGTACAGTATAAAAAATAATCAAGAACTGTTATTTTAATTTTCATTTTATACATGAATAGTACACATGAAAATAAGCAACTTTATAAAATATCTTAGCAGAGAAATCTGCTTCTTTCTCCTCCTGGACTGATAAAAGCTATAAAATCTGTGTTCAGTGAAAACAGAGTTTCACAATATATCAATAGAACTTGACAGTTGGTGCTCGTAACATTCTATGGACAGTGGAGGGGGAGGAGCTAGAGGTAGACACACACACTCCGCTGCAAGTTCTCCTGGAATGACAGTTACATTTTAAATCCAGTTAATAATAAATAAAAGTGTAACTTTTGTTTCAGGAGAACTTGCAGCAGTTGTCTGTGCCTAACTGTTGTTTCAGTTGCACTTGCAGCAGTTCTCTGTGTCTATCTGTTGTTTCAGGAGAACTTGCAGCAGTTATCTGTGTCTAACTGTTGTTTTAGGAGAACTTGCAGCAGGTCTCTGTGTCTGACTGTTGTTTCAGGATAACTTGCAGCAGGTCTCTGTGTCTAACTGTTGTTTTAGAACTTGAAACAGTTCTCTTTGTCTAACTGTTGTTTCAGGAGAACTTGCAGCAGTTCTCTGTGTCTGACTGTTGTTTCAGGATAACTTGCAGCAGTTCTCTGTGTCTGACTGTTGTTTCAGGAGAACTTGCAGCAGATCTCTGTGTCTGTTGTTTCAGGAGAACTTGCAGCAGTTCTCTGTGTCTGACTGTTGTTTCAGGAGAACTTGTAGCAGTTCTCTGTGTCTAACTGTTGTTTTAGGAGAACTTGCAGCAGTTCTCTGTGTCTAACTGTTGTTTCAGGAGAACTTGCAGCAGTTCTCTGTGTCAAACTGTTGTTGCAGGAAAACTTGCAGCAGTTCTTTGTGTCTGACTGTTGTTTCAGGAGAACTTGCAGCAGTTCTCTGTGTCAAACTGTTGTTTCAGGAGAACTTGCAGCAGTTCTTTGTGTCAAACTGTTGTTTCAGGAGAACTTGCAGCAGTTCTCTCTGTCTGACTGTTGTTTCAGGAGAACTTGTAGCAGTTCTGTGTGTCTAGCTGTTGTTTCAGGAGAACTTGCAGCAGTTCTCTGTGTCTAGCTGTTGTTTCAGGAGAACTTGCAGCAGTTCTCTGTGTCTGACTGTTGTTTCAGGAGAAGTTGAAGCAGTTCTCTGTGTCTAACTGTTGTTTCAGGAGAACTTGCAGCAGATCTCTGGGTCTAACTGTTGTTTCAGGAGAACTTGCATAAAGTTCTCTGTGTCTAACTGTTGTTTCAGGAGAACCTGAAGCAGTTCTCTGTGTCTAACTGTTGTTTCAGGAGAACTTGCAGCAGTTCTCTGTGTCTGACTGTTGTTTCAGGAGAACTTGTAGCAGTTCTCTGTGTCTAACTGTTGTTTTAGGAGAACTTGCAGCAGTTCTCTGTGTCTAACTGTTGTTTCAGGAGAACTTGCAGCAGTTCTCTGTGTCAAACTGTTGTTGCAGGAAAACCTGCAGCAGTTCTTTGTGTCTGACTGTTGTTTCAGGAGAACTTGCAGCAGTTCTCTGTGTCAAACTGTTGTTTCAGGAGAACTTGCAGCAGTTCTTTGTGTCAAACTGTTGTTTCAGGAGAACTTGCAGCAGTTCTCTCTGTCTGACTGTTGTTTCAGGAGAACTTGTAGCAGTTCTGTGTGTCTAGCTGTTGTTTCAGGAGAACTTGCAGCAGTTCTCTGTGTCTAGCTGTTGTTTCAGGAGAACTTGCAGCAGTTCTCTGTGTCTGACTGTTGTTTCAGGAGAAGTTGAAGCAGTTCTCTGTGTCTAACTGTTGTTTCAGGAGAACTTGCAGCAGATCTCTGGGTCTAACTGTTGTTTCAGGAGAACTTGCATAAAGTTCTCTGTGTCTAACTGTTGTTTCAGGAGAACCTGAAGCAGTTCTCTGTGTCTAACTGTTGTTTCAGGAGAACTTGCAGCAGTTCTCTGTGTCTGACTGTTGTTTCAGGAGAACTTGCAGCAGTTATCTGTGTCTAACTGTTGTTCCTGGAGAACTTGCAGCAGTTCTCTGTGTCTAACTGTTGTTTCAGGAAAACTTGCAGCAGTTCTCTGTGTCTGACTGTTGTTTCAGGAGAACGTGCAGCAGTTTTCTGTGTCTAACTGTTGTTTCAGGAGAACCTGAAGCAGTTCTCTGTGTCTAACTGTTGTTCCTGGAGAACTTGCCGCAGTTCTCTGTGTCTAACTATTGCTTTAGGAGAACTTGCAGCAGTTCTCTGTGTCTGACTGTTGTTTCAGGAGAACTTGCAGCAGTTCTCTGTGTCTGACTGTTGTTTCAGGAGAACTTGCAGCAGTTCTCTGTGTCTAAATGTTGTATCAGGAGAACTTGCAGCAGTTCTCTGTGTTTAACTCTTGCTTCAGGAAAACTTGCAGTAGTTCTCTGTGTCAGACCCGCAACACACATCCGTTTTTTTTGTACGTGTGCGGTACGTATTTGCACGTACCGAAGACACGTACACACGGAGACCCATGTTATTCAATGGTAGATGGCACACACACGTAAAATCACACGGAACGTGTGTCCGTGTGGTAAGTACGTGTGTGCGCTTTTCTACACGGACAACATGTCCGTTTTTGGCCGGCAGCACGCAGGCACACTTTAGTCTATGGGTCCGTGCCTGCACGGACCGCACACGGAGTATGTCCGTGTTCAGCACATATCGTCCGTGTCCGTTTTTAATCACGAAATCTAAAACACTTGTTTCCAATCTATCAGGTCAATTGATGGCAAACAACAACACCAGGATCTCATGATGAATGATTAACAACGTTAATTGGGTAAGAATGCGGGCCTTTATAAACGGACAGCACACGGACAGCACACGTACGTATTTTATGTCAATACGGACATTCCACACGCACACACGGCTCGCATACGCCATCACACGGATGCCATACGTACCGCAGAAACGCCCCAAAAAAACGGAACACGGACCCGAAAAACGGACCGTATCATACGGACGTTTTTTTTGCGGAAGTGTGTTTTAGACCTTAGACTGTTGTTTCAGGAGAACTTGCAGCAGTTCTCTGTGTCTCCTGCCCCTAGCTCTTTCTTTTTTCATCTCCCAGCTCTTTACATAGACTCTTATAAGCACCAAATGTCATCTCTTATCTCAGTAATATAAAGTCTGATTTTACTAAATACAGATTATACCCAGAAGTGAAAGCTTCAAATAAAAGTATAAGATATTAAAATGATTGATAATCTTTAGGTAACTCCAGAGGGTGCTACACAAAAAAGCAAAGCTCACCAGGAAGAGACTGCGTGACGGGGGCACCTCCTGCTCGCTGACACACCTGCTGCTATTGTCGCCTCGTATTTGGCTCTACCTGTCTGACCGGATTCCTGTTTCATTCATAATCATCTAAATATAAAATCTAATCAACAGGAAGTCACAGAAGCAATGTCACGAGTGTCCTCCACTATGTCTTATTGGAGAACTTCAATGTCAACTTCTTTTGGTTCCTCTGAATGTTAGCCGCTGACCAATTAGCCGCTATGGGACCTTTAAAGAGAAGGGTCCGAGTCCTTGTTGTTGTCATACTCATTTGTTCATGGATGCCAAAAACCTGTGCTGGACTCGCTCTTAAGAAAAACTACATTGCCCCAGGCCATGTCCATCTAGCTGGATTCTGGCCGGTAGTCTGCATATCGCATACTCGCGGAGACGTGACTGTGACGACATGGATTCTGTCAGTGCCTAGCATAGGTTAAGTTCTTAAAATTCAGCCAGACATGAAGATAGTTTGTTTATAGACAGGGAATAAGCCCCTCATTGTTTCTACAAGACTCTTAAGGTCCAGTCACACTAAACAACTTACCAGCGATCCCAACAACGATAGGGATCGCTGGTAAGTTGCTAGGAGGTTGCTGGTGAGATGTCACACTGCGACGCTCCAGCGATCCCACCAGCAACCTGACCTGGCAGGGATCGCTGGAGCGTCGCTACACAAGTTGCTGGTGAGCTCACCAGCAACCAGTGACCAGCCCCCAGCGCCGCGTGGAAAATGCTGCGCTTGGTAACTAAGGTAAATATCGGGTAACCAACCCGATATTTACCTTGGTTACCACCGCACGGAGCTACACGTGCAGAAAGCAGGGAGCAGCGCACACTGAGTGCTGTCTCCCTGCTCTCCTAGTTACAGCACACATTGGGTTAATTACCCGATGTGTGCTGCAGCTACATGTGCACAGAGCAGGGAGCAGCGCACACCGCTTAGCGCTGGCTCCTTGCTCTCCTAGTTACAGCACACATCGGGTTAATTAACCCGATGTGTGCTGCAGCTACATGTGCACAGAGCAGGAGCCGGCACTGACAGTGAGAGCGGCGGAGGCTGGTATCAAAGGTAAATATCGGGTAACCAAGGACAGGGCTTCTTGGTTACCCGATGTTTACATTGGTTACCAGCCTCCGCAGAAGCCGGCTCCTGCTCCCTGCACATTTAGTTGTTGCTGTCTCGCTGTCACACACAGCGATCTGTGCTTCACAGCGGGACAGCAACAACTAAAAAATGGCCCAGGACATTCAGCAACAACCAACGACCTCACAACAGGGGCCAGGTTGTTGCTGGATGTCACACACAGCAACATCACTAGCAACATCACAAAAGTTGTTCATTAGCAGCGATGTTGCTTAGTGTGACGGGGCCTTTAGGAGTCTAGTGTTATAGTTCTTGTTGACTCATGTAATTGCTTTGGCTAGTGAAGGCCAGACAGACAGACAAATCAATTATGCGAACCTCCCATTGTATTGCGATGTGTATTGCTAGATGTGATGTTAATTAGCTGTCTCTCCCTCGTCTCTGGATATTTTGTATATGGCTTGAAATCTAGCCAATAAGAGCCCTGTTATGATCCGGAACCATGGAAGACCACCACAAATCATTGGCAAAAAGGTGACAAGAGCATTGGCAACTAATCTGGCCGCCATCCCCTTACTAACCAACACAACTAGAAGTAGCCGAGGGGTGAACTAACATCCTGTGCACTGCGAACCCAGCCGGAGAACTAACTATCCTAAAGGTAGGAAAGATGAATAACTCTCTGCCTCAGAAAATAGACAAGAATAGCAAGCCCCCCACATTGAAAGACTGTGGTGATATAGGAAAAACACAATACACAGGTAAATGACAGGATTAGCAAAAGGTGAGGCCCCCCTGACTAAAATACGAAAGGACAGGAAAGGGACTGATGGTAGCCAGAGAAAAACCCTACAAAATACCAACTTCCTGATAGTACAAAAAGGGCCTCAGATCACTCGATCTGAACTCCGTCCTATACCAGGTGCCCTTGTCATACCAATGAACAGAAAACAAGAATTATAACAAATTCAACAAGCCACAAACACATGGACCCAAAGGAGCTATACTCCACACAGAACTGCAGGGAGTTCCTCAACAATCCACTGAGGGGGAAAATACCTGGAAGGAAATAAACTGAAACCAACCACAACAAATGACAAACCCAGATAAACAAAGAACCAGACAATAAATAAAGAGCAAGCACTTATCTGGGGAAGATGTGGTGTAGAGCAGGATTAAGCAGGCTAGAGATACAAAGAACAACTGACATCTGGCAACAGCCTGCAATCAGACCAGGATTTAAATAGGCAGAGAGTTAGGAAAGGAAACACCCACTGCACAACACACCTGATCTCTGTCCAAACCCTTCCGGGCCACCAGAGGGAGCCTCCCAGCAGCCAAGACATAACTAACATTCACAACAGAGCCCAGTCTTATCCACCAATGGTGAAGACCCCAATGGTCTGAATGGAGGGGTGTAAGAAGGAGGACTGTCCATTGCCCAGGTAGACTCTTGCTACATGCTACCAATCTTGGACCTGCGGATCGATGTGAGGATTCACAAGTCTGCAGTCCCATAGAGTGAATGCAGAATTATGGATTTAGACTGGACAACCCCTTTAACTGATTGCAAAGAGTGGGAATAATTCCCAACCGGTTAGTGTGTATTGAAAATGTAATTGAAGGTTCCTTCTGAAAGAGGCCGGCCAAAGTAGAAACTTGTCATTGATCCACAGCATAGGTAAAAGTGTCTGAGTGGTAGGGTCAGGCCACGATCCTGAGGACAGGGATCCCAAGACCTCTATTTGCATGCATTAGTAGTCAATATGTACACTTCCATTTAAGTCAAACTCTATAGGACTGTGAAATATAGCAAAGTACAGTGTTGCACTCTCTCGGTCAGTCCCATATAGTTTGCATGCTCAAGGGCTAGAGTTTTGTTTTGATTTTTTTCCAACCTGGACTCAAAATTACCTTTCTTGTGATAGTTGTGGGTCTCTCACCATTAGACACTTATCACCTATCATATGGATAGGTGAAGGTTGTAGATTTTTGGCCATCCCTTTTGAAGAACAATTAGCTATCCTTCACTCTTTCACATAACAGTGCCATGATACACTTGGTGGTTACAGTTCACATTCAGATCACGGTTCCATTCAGGCGGCACAGGTAGGCTTGCTGATTCCTGTTCACTCTTTGTGGTTTAGCACACTTGAATGTGGCAAACCTCAACCCGAGGGACCCATCAATGGCAATAAGTAATAACAGAGTACTCACCTGCTGGGGCCCTTAAGGTCAATGTTTCCATCACAAACTTGACTTTTGCTTATAACAAGTTAACGTCTTAAACTCGTAACACGCAACAGCTGAATCCCCTTTTTCATTTTGCTTCACCTGTGCTAGATCCCGTCAGTCCACTAGCTTATCAGACACGAATAATGAGCCAGGCACTATGTCCATGTCAACCTTCTCCTTCCCAATTAGGCCTTGTCATGATCCAGGCCGGCTTTTCCTGCTGTGTATTCCACTAGCTCTGGCCTGGTCATGTTAGGGGTTAACTTCCCTGCGTCGTTCAGTATCCCGGGATGCTATATCTTGGTGCTGCACCTATGGTTCAGCACCAGAGATATTTCTGCCTTGCAGCGTGTATACTGGCTCTGGTGAGTGTTCTCGATCTGTCCTACCTACCGGCAACTGTGTCTTGACCTGAAGACTCCCCCGTTCGTCTGCCCGTCTCGGTCCCTGACTACCCGTTCCTGTCTGCTGTTTTTCCCTGGCCTAACCTATTTGTCCTCCTTCCTTATCTGTATTTCGACTTCCTGGCTGCTGACCTGTATCCTCGCTCCTGACTCCGGCATTTGTCTCTCCCCTTTGGTTTGTATGTCACTCTTTGACTTCTGACTCTTTGCTAGCTTCTGACCATGATTTGTCTCTCCCAGGGCTTCTGTCTTAGACCTCTTGCTGCTGACTCAGTTACTGACTACTCTGCTGACCCCTAGTGGTTGCTTGCTAAACTGCACTCTGAAGCTACATTACCTGTGGCTTCAGTAACTTCAGTAGTGCAGTGTCACAGGCCTGGCCCAGGTCTTGTCAGTTCTTATACAGCTTTGTCTCTCAAGTTTAGCTTTGGGTTGAAGTTAGAAGGCATTAAAAGTGGCTTCTCATAGGAATGAAGTCTTCTACAGTCTTTGCAGACCTGCAGCTGACCTTACCCATGGATGAAAGTACTCTCATTCCACGGCAGTAAAAGTACAATATAACAAATATACTGTATATTTTATTTACAGCTCATAAATGAATAAATAAATATTTGACATCCTTTTTCCAAAGAGGAAAAGATAATGCGGCACCAATACCAGGACGTGTGAACGTAGTAACGGCACGCTATTGTGCACCCTGGACGACTTTATATACATTGGAACATATAGAATTAGAATTTTGGAGCATTGAAGCCCAACCTCATCCATCTTACACAACCGCTCCACTTTCCAATACAGGTCACTTAATGCTAATTGTATCCAGCATACGCTCATTTTTCTCTGCTAGTGAAGAAGACGCCAGCCTGTGCCGTGCAGCGAAACGTCACCTGTGATGAATTGGCTCCTGGAAATGTTAATTTGCCAGATTATTGAAGTGCATCTTCAATTACAGAATACTGATTGGTCCCAACACAGAAAAATGGCTGCATTGAGAAATATACATTATATGTATGTTGGACATTGGGCTCTAGATTTAGGCCCTGTGCGCACGCTGCAGATTTACCCGCGGAATTGCCGCGGAATGCGCTGAAGGAATGCTGCAGAAAACGTTTATAACATTGCTGCAGTCATTCTCCAGCAAAATCTATGGGGATTAAAAAATGCTGTGCACACACTGCGTTATATTATACCAGCGGATTTTGCCGTGGAATTTCTGCTGCGGAATTAATGTGCATGTCATAGATGATGGTAAAAACCCGCAGGGACCAACCTGCGGAAAATCTGCGGCAAATTCGCCCCACAACCGCACCAAACCACGGCAAATCCGAATGCGGATTTGGGCACAGTTTTTACCGCAGGTGCGGGAATCTTAATTTTCTTAAGAAAATTCAATTGTCTAGTGCACATATAGCCTTAAGGCCACTTTACACACAACGATATCGCTAACGAGATGTCGTCGGGGTCACGGAATTCGTGACACACATCCGGCCTCGTTAGCGACGCCGTTGTGTGTGACACCTATGAGCGACCGCTAACGATCAAAATTACTCAACTAATATAATAGTTGATCGTTGACACGTCGTCCATTTCCCAAATATCGTTGCAGGTGCTGGACGCAGGTTGTTCGTCGTTCCTGAGGCAGTACACATTGCCACGTGTGACACCGCGGGAACGACAAACAACAACGTACCTGCGTCCGCCGACAACGAGGTGGGCGTGACCTTTCTGCGGCTGCTCTCCGCCCCTCCGCTTCTATTGGACGGCTGCCGTGTGACGCCGCACGAACCGCCCCCTTTACAAAGAGGTTGTTCGCCGGCCACAGAGACGTCGCTAGGAAGGTAAAGCGGGCTTTACACGCTGCGACATCGCTAATGCGAACTCGTTGGGGTCACGGAATTCGTGACGCACATCCGGCCGCATTAGCGATGCCGTTGCGTGTAACACCGATAAGCGATTTTGCATCGTTGCAAAAACGTGCAAAATCGCTAATCGGCGACATGGGGGTCCATTCTCAAATCTCGTTACTGCAGCAGTAACGATGTAGTTCGTCGCTCCTGCGGCAGCATACATCGCTGCGTGTGACGCCGCAGGAACGAGGAAGCTCCCCTTACCTGCCTCCCGGCCGCTATGCGGAAGGAAGGAGGTGGGCGGGATGTTATGTCCCGCTCAGCTCCGCCCCTCCGCTGCTATTGGGCGGCGGTTCAGTGACGTCGCTGTGACGCCGCACGGACCGCCCCCTTAGAAAGGAGGCGGTTCACCCGTCACAGCGACGTCGCCGGACAGGTATGTATGTGTGACCGGTCTGGGCGATGTTGTGCGGCACGGGCAGCGATTTGCCCGTGTCGCGCAACAGATGGGGGCGGGTACCCACACTAGCGATATCGGGACCGATATCGCAGTGTGTAAAGTAGCCTTAAGTCCGTGTGATGGGGACTAGCGATATTGTGCGCCACGGGCAGCGATTTGACCGTGACACACAAACGACGGGGGTGGGTATGCTCGCTAGCGATGTCGCTGCGTGTAAAGTGGCCTTTAAGCTGTATATACTCTGGAGGCGGACTATTGGGTCTATACAAAGGGGCCACAGCTCAGGTTGGCTTCATAGTCCTCATGGTTTGTGGACAGCTTCCAATGTTAGGAAAAAGAGGATGAAGTGAGGTGACCTGGCAGATACATTGCTCTTCTCCAACTTGGGGTTCCTTCAAACTTTCTTTTTTTTTTTTGTTGGTTTTTTTTTACGGACAGAACATGCATCCATTACAATCTAAGGGTATGTGCGCACGTTGCTTTTTACCTGCTTTTTACCTGCTTTTTTGCTGCTTTTTCTTCTGCGCTGTTTAATGCCAAAATGGATGTGTTCTTCTATTCAAGCAAAGTCTATGGGAATTTGGGTTTCTTGTTCACACTATGTTGTTCAAAATGCTGCCTTTTTGTGGCAGAACTTTGGTCAAAAACTCAGCTTTGCAGTGCAAAACCCAAATGGCAAAAACAATTGACATGCTGCTTCTTTGAAAAGCTGAGTTTTTGACCAAAGTTCTGCCACAAAAAGGCAGCATTTTGAACAACATAGTGTGAACAAGAAACCCAAATTCCCATAGACTTTGCTTGAATAGAAGAACACATCCATTTTGGCATTAAACAGCGCAGAAGAAAAAGCAGCAAAAAAGCAGGTAAAAAGCAACGTGCGCACATACCCTAAGGCGCTGATCACTGGCTTTTGCCTTTTTTTGCAGAGCATGTGTCCAGAAAAAATTGCAGAGACGTCAATATTTGATCCGAGCCAAGATCACCCGTACAAGTTTATGTCTCACACTAGGTATGGGTATTTTTTTTTCCAACTCTAATTATTGTATTTTCTATAACTGTTACTTGTTTGTATATGATCATCCTGAATTGTAAAGCGCTGCGGAATATGTTGACGCTATAGAAATAAAAATTATTATTATGTTTAATATATCCTTATTATTATTGTTTTTACATATTTGTATCAAATCAAGGTTACAAAAAGTATAATTTGCAATTGGCAGTTACATTTCTTTTAGCGTATGTTTATATTGAAGAGGCAGTCCAACAATAAGTTTTGACGCTATTATTAATTTTATTATTATTATTATTATTATTATTATTATTATTATTATTAAGAACCAAGCGAGCAGTGAAAGGTAAGGGAAGGGGGAGATGGTGACCCCTGACCAAACCTACTGCTGGTCTCTGTAGTCCCTCACCACCCTAGATAGGTTCCGCACCTATGTGTTGAGATGGATACCTGACCCTAGGTATTCCTAGTGCTGGACCCTAAATAGGGATGGGTGGGATGAGCTCTTGGTCAAAACCACTAAACACTAAGGAAGACACAAGGAGGACACATGAGGGGGGGAAATGCAGGAACTACTAATCCACAGATGACACAGGCAGGAGTTCAGCAACAATACCACAGATGAGAGCAAGCCTCCTGCTTGCAACCAGAGCTAAAGTGAAGTGAATAATATCATCATGACTCAGACAAAAGTTCAGCAAAGCTTCAGTAACGATACTACAGAGGAGTACAAGCCTCCTGCTTGCAACCAGAGCTAGAGTGAACAGAATAATATCACCAGCACCAGTCCAAGGAAGGAAGGGGTATTTAAGCACTAAGAGAATACTGATGATCAGCAGCTGGGTGGAAGGCGAGCTCCTGCTGGGTCCAAAATGGAGAGAGATGAATCCAGCAGGAAAGCTACCAATACCAATGAATACTGAGAACAGGAGCAATGGAAAGTCAGAGAGCATGTTGTGCAGCCAAACGCTGACCTTCTATGGCCAGAAACCACATGACTGTCTGTCACCCGTGACAATAAGTCCAAGAAAATCACGGAAAGCACACTGATGACAACCATGCGAAATATGTGTGCTGTCCGTATTTAAGAAAGTAACAGGTAGAAGATTTGCATTTTTTGGGGGGACATCACTGATGGTAATAGCGAATACACTGGCCAAAAACTGATGAAAATCTGATCGAAAACACTGGTGAAAATAGGTTGAATTTTTCATACGAGGGAAAATGGACGTCTGAATGAGGCCTAAATCTAACATGGGAAACATCAGCCGCATTAGTCAGTAGAATAAGCTTTCCATTGCAGGTCTGCAGGAATCCGTCATGCTGCTGGTGGTCGGTGACGTGTGAAGGTCACCTGCAGGTATACAGGTGATGAATGTCACATAGGCTGTATCTTCTGACTCTTCAGATTCCTCTTCCCCCATGACACGGTCTTTTTACTGCAGATCAGCAGAGATAGCAATCAAGAATGGAAAACTTGTGAAAAAGCCGGCCTCGTTAGGTCCCGGTATCACATCAGTTTTTCACATATTTGCTGTCTTTGTGTTTCACATTATGGACTGCTCAGAAAAAAAAGAAGATATTTGCATCAAGCTCACATATTCACGTGATCGGGCCAGTGAAAGCATAGCACTCAGTTGCCGTCCATGTTGCATCTTTGTGCAGTCTGTTTTTCAATAAAAATAAAAATAAATAATAAATCTTTATTTTTATATAGCGCTAACATATTCTGCAGCGCTTTACATACATCAGGAACACTGTCCCCATTGGGGCTCACAATCTAAATTCCCTAGCTGTATGTCTTTGCAGTGTGGGAGGAAACCGGAGACCCCGGAGGAAACCCACGCAAACACGGGGAGAACATGCAAACTGCTTGCAGATGTTGTCCTTGGTGGGATTCGAACCTAGGACCCCAGCGCTGCAAGACTGCAGTGCTAACCACTGAGCCACCGCAAGGCTGCAGTGCTAACCACTGAGCCACCGCAAGACTGCAGTGCTAACCACTGAGCCACCACAAGACTGCAGTGCTAATCACTGAGCCACCACAAGACTGAAGTGCTAACCACTGAGCCACCACAAGACTGCAGTGCTAACCACTGAGCCACCGTGCTGCCCTATCAATGACTTGTTACTATTAAAAACTTGTGGAACCTTCTTAACCCCTTCATGGCCGGGGGATTTCCCCTTTTTCTCTTTTTTTGCTCTCCTTCCGAGAGTCGTAACTTTTTCATTTTTCCATCACTCTTGCCATATGAGGACTTGTTTTTCTGATGGACGAGCTGTACTTTTAAATTAAACCATGAGTTTTACCATATGGTGTACTGTAAAATGGCAAAAAAAAAATCCAAGTGCGGAAAAAGGGTGAAAAAAGTGCGATTGCACAATCGTTTTTGGGTATTTTATTCACCGTGTTCACTAAATGGTAAAATTGATGTGTCGGTGTGATACCTCAGGTTGGTACGAGTTCGTAGACACCAAACATGTATAGGTTTACTTTTATCTATGTGTAGATTTTTTATTGTTACATTTTCAATAGGGCAAATGGGGGGGTAATTTGAACTTTTATGTTTATTTATTTTTTTTTTATTTTTTCAAACTTTTTAATTTTTTTTTTTAATTTACTAGTCCCCCTAGGGAACTATAAGGATCAGCAGTCTGATCGCCTGTGAATTTCTGTTGATCAGAGCTGTCCAGCTCTGATCAGTAGAAATGCAGCGTTCCTGTTAGAGCCGCTTCTCTGTTGGCTCTAACAGGAAATACGTCATGATAGCATGGCAAACATCAGCTCCCTGTAATCGCATCATGGAGTCTCCGATGACGGTGGGGAAAGGCGCATTCCCCGCCGCGGCCCTTTAAATCGTGCTGTCACATTTTGACAGAGCAACCTAATGGGTTACCAGACGTGGGTGGATCATGGATCCACTTGTGCCTGTTATCCACACATGTCTGTTGTTCAAATCAGCAGACATGTGCAGGGATCAGATAGGACAATGTGTGGTTTCAGAAAGGTGGTTATGTTGCATAGCCACAAGAAAAACAAATACCCATTTTCTATGTTCCCCCCCCCTCCTCCCAGTGACAAGAGGTGGTAAAGTGACATACTAGGAAGGTGGGAAAAGCTCATCCTTGGGTCTTCAGTGACCCAAGACTGAAAGCAAAGTAGATCTAAAGTTGCTTCCTAGAAGTTACCAGAAAACAAAACCCTCTTCTTTATTCAACTTAGTTTCCAAGGACTGGGACTGCCTTACATTTAATTGCTTATTAACTCTGCAAGTGTGTAATTCTATGCAGGGATGCCTGAAAATTAAAGCAATGACTTAAGTTGAAGCTCCTGGGCTCAAAATGCAAAATCTCCACCAGGGACCCCAACTATCTGTCACGGGTGTGTCACACTTGACAGACAGTCCTGTGGTGTCCGGCTGTAGAAGGTCGCAGCATTTGGCTACACAAACTGCTGCCTGACTTTCTCTTCTTCTCTGAATCCCTTTCCCTTTAGGACCCTGCGGATTTCCTCACCTTTCAGCTGTCAATTATCAGCACTTCCCTTTGTGTCCCTAATTCCCCTTGGTCTTTGCTGGTGATAGAGTTAAAATCCTCCACAGGCCTTAGATGCAAGCAATTGTCCTGTGTCTATTTGAATAGATATTGTGGTTTGTAGCTGTACCTTTCCCTGAGTCATCCTGGAGATAAGTTGTTTGTGCTCCCTGTGTCTTCTTTAGAGCTTAGTGGGGTTGACTAAGGGCTCATCCCATCCGTTCCCTACCTATGGCCCTGTTCTAGGGTCAGTTAGGGTCAGGTATCCTGCTGGGTGCATAGTTGCAGAACCTATCTAGGGTGGTCAGGGAAGCCAGGAGCCAACAAAATGTGTGGTCAGGAGTCACCATCTCCCCTTTCCCTAGACACAGAGGTTCCATTCCCTGTAGCTGTACACGTGGTACTTCCCCGTACCTAGCGTGACAGTATCACAGGTCTTTAAAATAACTGGTATATTTATATGGGCCAAAGGGCTCTTTCAGACCCATCTAGGCTCCAAGTGGTGGTGGAGATGCCGGAGTCCTATTCCTTTCTATACTCCAGGGACAGGGAAGGGACAGCGCAAGAGCGAGATGGTAAACAGATAAGGACAGGCAAGGTTAAACCACAGCTCTGACACGCTGCACACACACAGGACTAGACAGAGAGAGAAGAGAGGAGAAAATCAAGAACAGGAAGGTAGCAACAAGGTTTAACACCTCAACCATATCCAGCAACACGTGTGACACCAGATACTCTGGATCACCACACCTCCCTAGACCAACTAAGATAAACTATAGCTGGCATAGGTGGAAGGATTCAGCCAGCATATATAGGATGGGAGCAGATGTAATTTGCTCCCCCACAGCAGGTGATCAAAGGAACCTAACAAGCAGACTAGCAAAGATTAAAGGGAACCATCACCATTTTTTTTGCCCTATAAGCTGTGGCCAACACCAGTGGGCTCTTCTATACAGCATTCTAACATGCTGTATATAAGAGCCCAGGCCGCTGTGTATAACATAAAAAACACTTTTTTAATACTCACCTAGCAGGTCGCTGCAGTGCACAATGAATGGGTGGCGCCGTACTCCGGGACTGGCGCCTCCCCTTTTGGCCATCTTGGTCTTCCTTATTCTGACGCCGCGGTGCATGACGCGTCTACGTCATACACACGCGCCGGCATTGAGGTCCAGCGCAGGCGCACTTTGATCTGCCCTGCTCAGTGGTGGTGGCCGCAGCTTATAGGGCAAAAAATTGGTGACAGGTTCCCTTTAACTCTTGCTAGACTGCCTCTGAATTAGCACTCAGCAGGTCGATGCCCGAGTCTGCCTGCATTGACCGCAGACACCACTGCACTACACAGACCTGCGGTGATGCCCCTAAAGCCCCAGGCCAAAGATTTAGCCTCATTTTGTGCTTATATATGAGAGTATTAGAAAGTAGTCATGACTGCAATGAGCAGAAACAGCGGAGTTGTGGAATACGATAATACATCAGCCTAACATTATACATATCCTATACGTATTGCAGTGCTCACAGCCACGACGCCTTGTTATATCCCGAGGCCAATCAGTCTTCTAAATGTCTAATTGCAGCTATAATTAGAGGATTGGGGGACATCTGTTCTGTGACCCGTTATATGACAAAAACTGGAGCGAGTGTGCGTTTTAAGCAAAAACACATTTACCACCTAATTTCTTACAGTTGTAAGCGAGTAAAGATAATTGGAACCATACATTGTACATAAGTCCCTGTTGTTTCGAGGAGTTGATCAATGATCTATTAGTGAAACTCCACCATGTAATAAACCATGGCCCTGATATTAGATACAACACATTAGAAACATTAGAAACAGATACAAAGTAATGATCCTCTACCGAAGTGATACATTGTAGCCACTGTCATCCATGGATGCCCATTAAGTGCTATAAATTCTGGTTAATGCTCCAATTTTCCTGCTAATTGCAGGGGCTCCCAGTAGTAGGACCCAAGGGGGAACCCACAATGAGAGCGCTTTTCTGATAATATTGTAATACATATTCAGAGATAATGGTTAATTCATGAGGTCAAGTCTTGTTTTCAGACATTACAGTTGTCTTATTGAATTAAAATTTTAAGAGGTAATTTTAATTATTTAATAGAAAAAAAAACTAGGAAATGCCAGGAATACAGTTCTTCTTAACGCAGAGGATAGTTCTTAATGACATTGGCTGAATGTTTGGGGTTGTTGTTCTGCTGCAGAATAAATATAGAACCAATCAAACGCCCCACCCCCATGATAGTATTGCAAAATGGATACATTTTGAACAGACCCCCTGAAGAAGCAAGATTTAAAACAGGCGAAACTCACGTTGGGAACAATGTTTTTGTACCAACTTTACAGATTGCATTATTTAGCTCCTATACTGGTATACATGCACTGTCCTGCACCACTCCCCCAGCAGGGACGCAGGCTCTCTCAACTTCCCAATTGCCCTGCGGTGGCTGCCCTGTCTCTGGTTCATGCTGCTGTCTCCCAGGGCCAGCACACACCCACAGGCCTCTTGGGAATGTCCGTAGGATAAATGCGCAGACATACCCCTTTTCTTAAAGGGACAGTATGCCCTGACCCGGAAGTGCCTCTTAGTTTGGCTGAGATGCATCAGGTATGTAAGGCACCTTCCCCTTAAGGGAAGTACCTGGGCAATGAGTTGCTATTTCTCAGGTCCTCAGTGCTGCTGTTGCTGCTACCCCTGCTATCATTGTGTTGTATACTGTTACTGATTTATCTCTGTGTTTCAGTGCATTACAAGTCTGCTGCTGCTTGAACTACCCATGCTGGACGCTTCCTATCATATCAGCTGTCATTGCTGCAAGCATCCACGCTGGCTGCCTACCGTGATATCCGCTGCTGCAAGTATCCACATCGACCACTGCTGCTGCATCCATCCATCCCAGCGGCACCCACGAGCATCCATCCATCCCAGCGGCACCCACGAGCATCCATCCATCCCAGCGGTACCCACGAGCATCCATCCATCCATCCCAGCGGCACCCACGAGCATCCATCCATCCCAGCGGCACCCACGACACCGGCTGCTGCCGTTTCTACAATCAGAGAGTGTATTGTAACCGTGGCACCGGCTGTTGAGGTGCTGTTGATCCCCTGGGGCTGCCCCCTGTCAGCTGCCTACCCGTGTGTGTGCCTATCACCACCTCCGGTGGCTTTAGTGAAGACTGAGTGGTCGATCTACTTCGTTCCTCCAGGCCAGTGATTGGTACCTTCAGTCCAGTGGACCCATTAACCCCGTGTTCGCCCTGCGAGGATAACAATTATATTATGGGTAGAGCATTTTTGCTATATGCCTATGAACCATTACTTGAATTTTTATATATATGCTTTGATCACTTTGGAGTTTAGTACATTAATATTTGTTGTACCCATCTTTTCATTGTTATGTGCATTACTCTGTTGCTAATATTCTGGGTATTGTTGTCTTTTATGTTTTTTTTTGGCGTATCAAATACTTTTTACATATGTATACCTAATAAAAAATATATTTTGTAGTTAATAAACGCCTTCTGTTGTTGTGGAGTAGCTAATTGTTACCATCAAAACACTTAAGGGTGCTTTACACGTTGCGACATCGCTAACGATATATCGCCGAGATCACGTCGTTAGTGACGCACATCCGGCGTTGTTAGCGACATCGCAACATGTGACACCAAGGAGCGACGCTCAACGAGCGCAAAAACGAGAAAAATCGTTGCTCGTTGACACGTCACTCCTTTTCCAAATATCATTTCCGCTGCAGGTACGATGTTGTTCCTCGTTTCTGCGGCAGCACACATCGCTACGTGTGACACCGCAGGAATGACGAACATCTCCTTACCTGCCTCCGCCGGCAATGAGGAAGGAAGGAGGTGGGCGGGATGTTACAGATGCTCATCTCCGCCCCTCCTCTGCTATTGGACGGCTGCCGTGTGACGTCGCTGTGACGCCACACGAACCGCCACCTTAGAAAGGAGGCAGATCGCCGGCCAGAGCGACGTCGCAGGGAAGGTAAGTACAAGTGACTGGTGTTAGCGATGTTGTGCGCCACGGGCAGCAATTTGCCCGTGACGCACAACCGACGGGGGCGGGTACGCTCGCTAGCGATATCGCAGCGTGTAAAGTACCCTTTAGGAGCTTGATTTCAGACTTAATGGCTGAATTAGTATTTAAAAAAATGTATCTGGTGGATTTAAGTTTATGGATAAATATCTCAGCATTGAAGGACACCAAGAAATGGGCAACATTGAGACCGTAAACACTGATCGGCCAAAAAAAATTAGTGCAGCAGATGATGCACACATCATGGTTACTTCACTTTGAAATTGGAAGATGTCCAGCAGTGCCATCAGCTCAGAATTGGCACCAAGCAGTGGGACCAGCTATTATTAGAAGAAGTCCGGTCATAAGTGGTCTTCATGGAAGAATTGTGGTCAAAAGCCATTCCTTCGACAAGTGACTTAAAGAAGTTGCCACTACTTTTACATAGATGGTCTATCTTTAGGATTGGTCATCAATGTCTGATCAGCTGCGGTCCGACACCCAGCACCCCCCGCCGATCAGCTGGTCTTGGTGCCGGCAATGGCCACTTGTGGCCGAAATGCTGAGTTCCGGAGCTACTCCATCTTTTGATGCACATCTGCCTCCTTTTGACCTGAATGATGTGCAGTACCCAGTCATGGCCGCCATCAGAACACGGAGGAACTCCGGAACCCAGCATTTAAGGCCAGCTTCTGTCGGCGGCGGCACTGGGAACAGCTGATTGGCAGGGGTGCTGGGTGTCGGTGCTCCGCCAATCAGACATTGATAACCAATCCTAAGGATACGCCATCAGTGTTAAAGTAGTGGACAATCCCTTTAACTATGCATGAAAATATAGGAACTGGGGTTCAGTAAAACGGCAGCAGGCGCTCTGGACTGATGAGTCAAAATGTGAAATATTTGGCCGTAACAGAAGGCATTTTATTAAAAGTATGATTGGTTATGTCAACCTTTTTGTACCTTGTTCACACATACGGAGCCCTGGAATTAAGGACGCTTTAAAAGAAATAATAATAATAAGCTTTATGGCAGCAGAGGTCATAGAGTATGACACATAAAATTAAGGTAGGTTATATAAAAGTAAATCATATCCTCGGAAGGTGTAACCACATAACATGTCTGGCTATAGCTATACCGGATAAGAATGACTCCTTATTGTACAGTTGTGATGCTTCGTTGGTTTTGGGACTCGATCCGGTGACCTCTTGCTGTGAGGTCAGTTTTCCTTTCTGCTGAGCCTCAGCCTGTTTTGGGCTCTGTCTTACTGCTGATGGTTCTTTTGTCTTTCCTTTCCTTTCTTGGGTTTGCTACTATTCAATACAGATGGGTGTTTGGTGATCCAGCTCCTCAGCCAGGGATTATTTTACCTGGTCAATCTTTGTTACATTTCCTACCGGTTGTTTGCGCGTCTTCCTCCCCAGTTGGGGTCGGGGAGGTTTTCCACGTGTTCCGTTTGTTGTATAGTTCTTTTTGTTTTCTTCCGTCTTTCCTTTGTTACTGTGTGAACACGTTTCTACACCTGTGCCTCGTCCTCTAATTATGTGTATTTTGTTCTTCTACTATCGTTGTTGTATTGCACGTTGTCTAGAGTTAGGGTGCGGTGAAGGACACTCGACGTTGAGAGGAGGCGACATTGTGTATCCTTAGGGTGCGTGACCACGGTCAGTGTTTGCACGGATGCAGTGTTTTTGCTGCATCCAAAATGCTGCGATATACAGTTCAAGTACAGCGGATGGGATTTCTAGAAATCCCATGCCCACTGTGCGTGTGCAGCCCGTAGCGAAAACTGACCTGCAGTGCGGCTTTACGAGCCGCAGCATGTCAATTCTTTGCTGCGGGGTTGAAAATGTCCTCAGTAGGGAGAACACAAGCGAGAGACCGCAACACCTTGAACCCTGATCGTGGGCACAGGCAGCTGCAGTGTCCTGCGCTCTCCTGTGGAGGAGACTTGTGGCCCCGCAGGTCAGGACCCAGCGGGTCATGATCATGGGCATTTACCCTTAGAGTGCTAACCTCCGTAGAAAGGCAGGGTCAGATTAGGGACTATCCTAGTCTGAACAGGGACCTGATGGGTGCAGGGGTTGCGTTTTTCCGGATTTGTATGTGTGGGCATAGTCGTAACAACAGGGTGCACTATTGTGTACTACACTTTATTTTAAAGCCCAGGCTCTGGTTTTAATAACCTCGGTTATGGTTTTTCTCATTCTTTTAAGATGATTAACATTGAGCCCCCCACTCAGACCGAGCATGTGGTCAGCACATATATACTGTTAGCGCTACAGATTTCAAGTATGACTTTGTTTTTCCTTTAGAGCTTAGAATGATCAAAATCCTCCCAGTCCCCCGGAGAGATCTGGATGACTGGACTCGGCCGGGGCTGCCAAGTTTCAGTGCAAATGTTTTGAAAGTGAGCCAGCTCTTGGCAACGTGCTGTAGTGTTGTATTAGGAAGCTCTGCATCACCGCGCCTCCCATTCCACAAATCACACTTTTCAGTCCGTCTAGCATGTCCTCGATGAATGAATTAAAGCAGTCTAATTAAAGTGACACAACATCTTACGTTATTACCGACTGTATAATCTGAAAATAATAGCACGTTTAGTATGTATCGTCTGTTGGAGTGTACAACAGCTGCAGGCTTATACTGCGGAGGGACTATCTTGGAAAGACAGATGGTGGTGTTCACTGTTTCAGTTTGTTTATGTGCATGTAGTTATTGTAGCACCTGATTCCAGTCCCAGCGTGGTATGTGGTATTGGCACGCATCCCTGACACGCCCGCACGGGGCTGTGGGGCACTCGTTACCGGGCCGGTCCTTGTTTGAGGTTGGATGTCGCGGTGGCAAGACCCGGTTCCGTGACCCCGGCAGTGTTGTAATAAAAGGGGATTATTTACAGGGGATGATAATAGCTCGTGACGCTACCTGTGGTACTCAGTAATTGCCCTGTTCTCTGCGCTCGGTCCTGAGAGGGCTAAATCACAGTTCCCTTCCCAGAGACTGTCTCCACTGTTCTGCCCAGTTTAGTTTCACTTTCCTGTGTGTGTGTGTGTGTGTGTGTGTGTATATATATATATATATATATATATATATATATATATATATCTGTCTGTGTGTGTGTGTGTATGTATGTATATATGTGTGTGTGTGGTGTGTGTGTGTGTGTGTGTGTGTGTGTGTGTGTGTTACTAACCCCTCCTCTAGGCCAGAATGCATAGGGAAGCTCCCCTCAAACTGGATTCTTGAGCTCCCCCTTCTAGTCTGGAGTTAGGAAATGTTGAGTGCTGGTGCACCTGGCTTGGGAGACCCCCCTTACTTCCAGGCATAGCATCACGCCCTGTGAAAAGGGCAATGTTACTATTGCAACCGGACCGCTGGGGTGCCACATCCCCACTCCCAGGCCCCAGTGGGGGCGCCCCCCCCACACCTGCCTGGTTCCAGTGTGGCTTCCTCGCACGCCCCTGCTCCCTCCCTCTCTCCTGCCCAGCAGCTCCGCAGTCTCCTCTCCTGCACTAGGGTCTGCCGCGCCCTCCTCATCCTCTCAGGCCACGCGCACTGCTTCTGTGTCGTACGGAGCATGTACGGCCACGCCCCCTTTCTTAAAGGGTCAGCGTCTCAATACCTGGAAGCTGTTCCAGAGGTCACCTATTACCTTAAAGGTATTTAAGCCCGCCACCCCTGACAAAAGGCGCCTGAGCAACGTTGCATATAGTGTGTTACTGTGTTACATCCTAGCACCAGTCGTTTATTCCTAACCTCTGTCTTGTCGTAGAGCCATCCCTGCTGTGACGCCACTCCTGAACCATCTCTATTGTGACGCCACACTTGAGCCATAGTCACAGTGCTGTTATGCCTGAGCCAACACGATAGTGCCGTCTCATCTGAGCCTTCATCTATGTGCCGCCACATCTGTGCATCCCTGCACTGGACATTGTGACTATACCCATCCGTAGAGACTACCACCTCCGGTCCTTGGCTACCGTGCATTTAGGTCTTCTGTTGGAGCGCCACACAGTCCCTGTATAGGGGTTCGCTGCTGGATGACCCTTAAGGTGAGTCCGGTGCACAGTCCAGTGGTTCCATCCCTGGATGGTCGCCGCCCCTTGGGACCGTTACAGTTATTCTCTATATGCTCTCTCTCATGTTCTTCCTGTAAACCTCCACATTGTGATGATTTCCCTATGTCCAAAGAAAAACAGTGACACAGTGCAGCTTAAAACGCGGCAAAAATGATAAAAAAAAGTGACGTGGGCATGCAGCCTAAATTCTCCCCCAACGTCTGAGTCCTGGTGATTCTGCTGAAAGCTGAAATCTGCAACACTCCATCATTATGTCTTTACTTATGTTGTGTTTACTTTTTTGCAATGTGCTTTGTTATAATGGACGACATCTGCAAAGAGTTTATATGTTCTCCCCGTGTTTGCGTGGGTCTCCCCTTGTTTGCGTGGGTCTCCCCAGGTTCTCTGGTTTCCTCCCACACTCCAAAGACATCCGGGTAGGGAATTTATATTGTGAGCCCCAATGGGGACAGTGATCAAATCTATGTAATTAATGGCACCATATAAATAAAATAGTAAAACAGTAAAATAAATAAATAAATAATTATACTGCAATTTCCCCTTCCTGCCCGGTTTGCTGCGGAGCTACGTGCGTGCACTGATTTCGAGAACTCATCAGGCACTTTGATCATTAGTTAGGTATTTCTATTTCTAGAAATTGTGCCTCACTGCCCTTGAACGAGACGCTGATTTCCTGAAGGGAATGAAGAGAAATGATCTGACTCGAGTATGGTCATGATTTGATGTCATTTCCATTCGCCAGCAGATGGCAGTGCAGAGAGATTATCCCCAATTCTGCAGCCATCACAGGTTATTTTAGGTTGTTGATATTTAGGGGCTTTATGGGTTAAAAATGATTAAACATTTCAAGTGAAAAAGCAAAGATTTGGCAGCATTTTTTTTTTAATGTGCTACATTTCTTTGTCATTGCAAGTGCATTAGACAGTGCATATCACCTACCTACATGGCCTGATTCCAGTACGGCTGGATATGCTCACATTTTAAGTGCGGAAAATCTGCAGCATATTACAGTAAGGCTATGAGCGCACGCAGAAATACCTGCACCAAATCTCCATCTCTTGGCAGGAAACAATATGTTGTTTTTTTTTTAATGCATTTGGGGTGGAAAAACGCTGAAAGAATTGACTTGGGGCAGATTATTTTCTGCTGCAGATCTGGAAGGGAGAAAAAAAGCAACGTGCACAAAACTCCAGGATTCTCATCGACTTCACTGGCATAGGGATTTGCAAAACTGCACTCAAAAATTCATCAAAAAAAGTGATTAAGGCTATGTGCGCACTCTGCAGTTTTGTTTCTTCAGCAAAAAAACGCACCCTCTGGCCAAAAAACGCATTAAAGAAATGCATGAGTTTTTGCCGCGTTTCGGTGTGTTTTTGGTCCAATGATGGGTATGTTTTTGCCCATGCATTTTCTCACTATACTTTCACACGTCAGAAACGCAGAAAGGCTAAGGGTGCATTCAGACAACCGTATAAATTGATCCGATATCAAATCGCAGTTCTCGGACTGGTCGCGCGTCCCCCGGCCATGACAAATATGCAAAGCTTTCCCAGTTTTCCTTACCCATCCTTTTTTTTCCTATGTGTCACGCTCCCCGGGTCCCGACGCCGTCCCTCACTCACCGCTCCGGTCCCCGGTCCTCCTGCCCTCGGCCACACAGCTCACTCTTCCTCCTCTGCGTCCTCCATGCTCCCTGTCCCCCTCTCCCGGCGTTCCCATGCCACCCAGGACACACTGTCGGGCTCTCCTGCATCCTCTGCACCGCTTCCTGCTCTGGCCTCCAGCACTCGGGCTTTGCGCATGCGCATTAGGGCGCGCGCGGTCATTGACCTCATCTTAAAGGGAGAGCGTTCCAGAAACAGGATATTGCCAAATTCAGGTACAGGCTATATTAAAATCTTCCTTCCATGTGGGCGGTGCCTGTTCAACGTGTTTCATTAAGCTAGGTGTTCAGGTCCCCTCTTGCCTAGTCTCCTATTAACCTTGTGTATCTCACAGAGCCAGTCCTGCCACTCTAACCCGCTTCTGACCACGGTTCGCCCTGGAAGTCCTTCGGTGACTGTCGGCTGTGACCTCACCATCTTCTCCAGCCTGACCCCGTCTCCGATCCTCGGCTTCACCTGTGGACCTGCCCACTTGTTCAGCTGGATCCCACCTGACGTCTCTACCCGACACCTGCAGTAATGCAGTGCTATATTTTCCCTTGTACATTTTTGGCTTTTTTAGTGTGCGACTGTATGCATTTATAGTTAGTATGTTTTTTCAGTTAGCACCTGTTCACATTATTTGGATGTGCGGGACAGTTTTTTTATATTTCTACCCGGCACCGGGACCTGAGCCTCGTCATCTGGATTACCTCCAGGAGCTCCGTGGACCCGGAGACATCGTCATTCCAGTCTCCTGAAGGACTCTGTTCCTGTACCGTTAGTGCTCCGGCTACCGTGCATCTGTCCTGCTCCCCGCTCCCGGCGCCCCTCTGCGACGTGGGACACTCAGCCGGGCACTCCTGCTTCCTCTGCACCACTCCCTGGACTGGCTTCTGGCACACGGGCCTCGCGCATGCGCATTAGGGCGCGCGCGCGGTCATTGACCCTCTCTTAAAGGGCCAGCACCTAGAAACAGGAAATTGCATAGACAGGTACAGGGTATATTAGGATTCTCTTTCCTGGTGGGCGGGGCCTGTTCTACGTGTTTAGTAAGCTAGGAGTTCAGGTCCCCGTATTGCTGTGTCCAGTATTAACCCCTGTCTGTCTCGCAGAGCCTGTCCTGCCACGCCAGCCGGTCCTGACCACATCCGTTCCAGTACTACTGACGGTGACTTCGGCGGAAGTTCCACCACCTCTGCAGCTCCGCCAGTCTCCAGTCCCTGGCTCCGTTTGGTGACCCGTCCCCTCGCTCAGCAGGTTCCGGATTCCGCCTGACCCTACAACCCGGCCTCGGACCCTGAGCCTCGTCACCCGGACTACCGCCTAGAACTCCGTGTTCTCAGCGACATCTACTTTCCAGCTCTCCTACGGACTGTCTTGCTACCAATAGTGCTTCGGCTGCCGTGCATTAAGACCCTCTGGCGGGGTGACCGGCCTGGCTGCCTCACCAAGGGAACTCAGTGTACGGTCCAGTGTTTCCACCACCCGGACGTAACAGCATCTAGGCCCTCTGGTGGTGTGACTGGACAGTCTCTGTATAGGGGTTAGCTCCGGGTTGCCTCACTGGAGGAGTCCGGTGCACGGCCCAGAGTATCCACCACCGGGACATAACAACATAACACTATGGTGGGATTGTCATCTGTGAGCGATATCTAATCGATAAATTTATATTACTGACACCGCGTTTTCACATTTAGATGTATTGCAGCTGTAATATACTAGGTAGAATTGAATGGAAATTGCTATGTTGATTTAATAAAAAATTTATGTAAAAAAAAAATTACAAAGCTGTCACGCTCAGGTCGAGAGAGCCGCGGCCAGTCCGAGCATTGCGGTCCGATCATTGATCTTCTGAATGCACCCTAACAGCAATTTGAATGAGACTTTACAAATGATCATATACAGTATATGGACTTTCTACCTGCAACATATGAATTTAAGTAGCACATTTTCCACCAATATACTGTAAAGTGTGGAAGAAGTTGCATATTTGTATAATTTACAAAATGGAATGTGCCATATTTGCCGCCACGGTAAATCCAGAATGTATCAGTCTTGTGAGAACAAACCCTAAGGCCCCATTCAGACGTCCGCGTTTAATCAGGTACAAGCCACATGCATGGGTATGGTCATACGTGTGTCATACGTGTGACATCTGTGTTTGCATACAGTACATATGACATCAGTGTGTCACGTACCGGAGAAAACACGGGTCTTTTGAAATAAAAAGATTTTCTATAGTCACCTGTATCCAGCGCTGTTTTCTTCAGCTCCTCCTGCTTCTGACCCCCGCTCATCATCCTCATTGAATATTCACTGCACCTCAGATCTGAACGCAGGAGCATCGCCGGTGACAGGTGAGTATTGAGCAAGCAGTGTGTGTGCAGTGACGTCCAGGAGGTCATCGGAGTTCCCAATGAACTCTGATGACCTCCTGATGACACCACCGCAATACCCGCGCTACAACGGGTGTCACGACAATGACTTCATGGGTTCATCAGAGTTCATTGGGAACTCTGATGACCTCCTTGACATCACTGCACACTCACTGCTTGTTGGATATTCACCTGTCACCGGCAATGCTGTCCTTGGTGCTGTCCCCGGCGATGCTCCTGCATCCAAGTCTGAGGTGCAGTGAATATTTAATGAGGATGATGAGCGGGGGTCAGTAAAAGGAGACAGCAGAGCCGAAGAAACCAGCGCTGGATACAGGTGAATATAGAATTTTTGTTTATACAAAGACATATGTTTTCTCCGGTACGTGTCACACTGAAGTCACATGGATCACATCAGTGTGCGGTCCATGTGACATCAGTGCTGCTGGAGAAAAAAGCGGACATGTCTGCATGTGTGCATGCAGGGAAACGCGGGGTCACACGGTCCGTGTGAAAACACAGCTGTATGAGTAACACCATAGACTAACATGGGTACACGCTGGCATCCGTGTTAAAAACGTATGTCACACGTACCTAAAACACGACGTCTGAAACCAGCCTTAGGCCTCTTTCACACGTCCGTGAAAATCACGCACGTTTTTCACGGACGTGTCAAAGGTGCGTTTTGCCCTCCGTGAGCCGTGTTTATGGCACACGTGTGTTCTCCGTGTGTTATCCGTGATAACACACGAAGAACGGGAACTTTCTACTCACCTGTCCCTGGTGTTGTTGTCCGTGGTGCTGATCTTCGGTCTCCGGTCCTGCCGACTCCCCGCTGCTGCTGCTTCCGGCCGCAGTGAAGTGAATATGCAATGAGCATAACGAGCGGCGGTCGGCAGCAAGTGACAGCAGCGGCAGAGACAGGAGGGCAGGAGAAGGTGAGTAAAGTTTTTTCATTATTTTATCAGACACGTGTGTTTTCTCCGGTGCGTGTCACACGGAACACCTCCGTGTGGTCCGTTTGCGTTCCGTGTGACACCCATGATGCCGGAGAAAAACGGACATGTCTACTTGTGGAGCACACGGACACATGTATGCTCCACACATACACACGGTCCATGGCAGAACACGCACGTGAGCGCAGACCCATTGATTTTAATGGGTCTACGTGTGGCCGTGTCTCCGGTATATGAGGAAACGGATCAAACACGTACCGGAGACACGGACGTGTGAAGCCGGCCTTACACTAATTGTGCGCTGCGGCAGAGCTGTGCACACAGGACCACAGCAATCCTCTTTCAGATGTCTGTTATTCATTTATTTTATCTGATATTGTCGCAGCTAGAACACGCGCACATTATAATTCAAGAGCTCAGACACGTTTTTTTATTCTGAGTCACGGCTGAACTCAACCATATAAATTAATAAATCTGTGAAAAAAATCGCAATAGCACCTAGATGCCCGAGTGTCATCCATTCGCTGCTTTTCACAGTTTTCAGTTCAGTTCACACAAGCGAATAGGAAAATGTTTTGGGTTTAATTCTGAAAACTCAAACAATTTTTTCCCACTTGTCATCCGTGTGGAATCCATGTTTATACATCAGCAGCTACTAAAAATGTACAAGACCAAATACAATTTCCTAATATTAAGAATTGCAATGTATGCATTAAAATCAGATGCCATTCCGTGGCTCCGTATGGAATCTGATTCTTTTTGCGCACCCATAGATTTGAATGGGCGCGTCTCATCCGACACATGGAAGAAACTAGTGCATAGTGCAAACTTGTTCACGTGTAGTTTTAATGCGAGAAATAAATCGCTCATCTGCATCGCCTCATTGAATAACATTGGTCCATTTGTTTTTTCACGGACTGTACTCAGACCGAAAATACGCCTTATAGCTAGGAGAGTTTGTTTTCTTTTACATATGAGAATAACGAATGGTAAAAATTACAAACAAACCAAAAACGGCTGGAAATTGTATAAATGCAAATTAAAGGGTTTGTTCCCTAATCTGACAACCTATTCTCAATTTCTACCCCCCCTCCCCCAACAAAATATTAACACTCAGGCCATGTGCACACAGTGCATTTTTTTCTGCAATTTCAATGCATTTTTTTGTGCATTTTTGTCACAAAACTGCATGTCTATCCTTATGCAAGCAAAGTCATAGAATCAAAGAAGGGACCTCAAGGGTCATCAGATCCAACTCCCTGAGAGTGCAGGTTTTCGTAAATCATCCCAGCTGTATGTTTATCCAGCTTCCACTTGAGGATTTCCATTGATGAAGAGCTCACTGCCTCCAGTGGTAGTCTGTACAACTCTCTGACTGCTCTCACTACCCTCTGTGGCTGCCTGTTCCACTCTCTGACTGCCCTCACTGCCTCCCGTGGTAGCCTTTACTATTCTCTGACTGCTCTCACTACCTCCTGTGTCAGCCTGTTCCACTCTCTGACTGCCCACACTACCTACCGTGCCAGCTTGTTCCACTCTCTGACTGCCCTATCTCCCGTGCCAGCCTGTTCCACTCTCTGACTGCCCTCACTACCTCCCGTGCCAGGCTGTTCCACTCTCTGACTACCCTCACTATCTCCCGTGTCAGCCTGTTCCACTCTCTGACTGCTCTCACTACCTATCGTAGCTGCATGTTCCACTCTCTGACTGCGCTCACTACCTCCCGTGTCAGCTTGTTCCACTCTCTGACTGCCCTCACTATCTCCCGTGTCAGCCTGTTCCACTCTCTTACTGCTCTTACTACCTATCGTAGCTGCATGTTCCACTCTCTGACTGCCCTTGTCGCGGGCGGGGAGGAGGGTGTCAGCACTGCGCTCACCCCTCTGCTCGGGTCCGGCTGCTGCTGCTCAGTGGTGGCTCGAGTGGTGGGCCGGATCCCGGGGGTTCTTGAGCGGCGCTCCTCGCCCGTGAGTGAAAGGGTATTGGGTTGTTGGGATATTGTCTATTGTCCGTGACGCCACCCACGGTTGTGGTGATTTGTTAGCACCACCGCTGCTCGGTGTGGGGATCCCGGGAGTGATGGTGTGAAGCAGCAAGTTGTTGTGTTGCCCCTCCGTGGGTAGGGGTGGTGATCCCGGGGCCCAGTGATGAGGTGGGAGATGCAGGGCTTGGTGGGCGCAGGGACACGGGGGCAGCGCTGTGCCTTGCGACACCGTGGTACTGACTCAGCCTGAGACGATGACACAGTTCTCGGTAAAACACACGGCTGGAAAGACGGTTCCCACGGACGGCTGCACTTGCTTTCCCCAGTAGGTGACGGTGATGTCCCTTTGTCCTGCACCTGATGTTGTTGATGGTCTCGATGGGTTCCCACCGGTAACCCGCTCCCCGGCTTCAAGCTGGACCGGAGGAGCTCTACTCTTTGCCCGCAGGCGCTGGCCCTTAGAAACTGGTGCCCTGGCGGTGGCGGTGTCTCTACTGTAATGGTTGGGCTGTTGCCTTCAATCGGGACTTGGTTGTTGGGGGATCTACGTCCCCTTCACTGATGGATTTGGCAAATTATGGTGACTCCTAGCCTTGCCGGGGTCCGAGAGGCCCCTGCCCTGGTGCTGACTGTCCTTTGTACACTGCTCCAGACCGCCGGGCCACCACCCGTCCGCGGTCCTTCCAGGAACTTCCAAACGGTCACCCCTCCGGACAATCACCGCCATTGTTGGCCTTGCTGATTCTGTCCTGCACACAGCTGGACCAACTTCAGGCTTTCCACACTCTTTCTTTCCTGTCACCACTCTTACTGTCCTCCTTTACCACTTTACTTCCTTCACTTCACTACTTTCACTTCCTTAACTCATCTTAGCTGTTTTCTCCTTCCTGTCCCTAGCTGGACTGCCTGGTTCTTCCCGCCTCCAGAGCTGTGAACTCCTCGGTGGGCGGAGCCAACCGCCTGGCCCACCCCCTGGTGTGAACATCAGCCCCTGGAGGAAGGCAACAAGGATTTTGGGTTAGCTTTGGTGTTCCTAACTGGGGCGTAGGGTGTGGTGGTGCAATGACCTGTAACCCCTGGCTTGTCCAGGGCGTCACACCCTCACTACCTCCCGTGGTAGCTACTCTCTTACTGCTCTTACTACCTTCCATGGCTGCCTTTTCCACTCTCTGATGGCCCTCACTACCTCCCGTGGTCGCCTGTTCCACTCCCTGACTGCCCTCACTGTCAGAAAGTTTTTCCTAATGTCTAATCTGAATCTCCTTCCTTTTAGTTTCATCCTATTGCTTCTTATACTACATTGTGCTAATGAGAATAGGGTAGTTCCCGCTGCACTGTGACTTCCTTTCAGATATTTGTAGACCGCTTTTAAGTCTCCTCTCAGCCTTGTCTTTAGTTCTTTTAGCCGGTCTTCATAGGACATGATTTTCAGACCTTCTACCATCTTGGTTGCTCTTCTCTGGACTTGCTCCAATATATCAATGTCTTTCTTGAATTGGGGGGGCAGAACTGTGCACAGTATTCCAGGTGGAGTCTAACCAGGGCAGAGTATAGGGAAATAATGATCTCTCTTGATCTAGATTCAATGCTTGTCTTGGTACATCCCAGAATTTGTTGCCCTTTTTAACTGCAGCACCGCACTGTTGGCTCATGTTAAATCTGGGATTTATGATTGGACGCTGGGCTCACATGATGTCACATGTCATGTGAGCCCCAAACCGCGATTACCGACAGCGCTGGAATGGCGCCAGAATGGGAGATGAGTACAGGGTCTTTTATTTTAACTGCGGGAAACAAGGGGATCACAGGGGGTTGTCCTAGTAGTGGACAACCCCTTTAATGAAAATAGTAAACAGTTTTAACTGTGTTTTGCCTTAAAGAGGACCTGTAACAAGGTTAGAAGTGGGCGTTTTTTGTTCCTATTTTATTCCCTCTTTTACCGAATATATATTTTTTTAATCAGCCATATGCTTCAGTTTTTTGCTTTTATAAACCTGTGATATGATCGTAGAGATATGGGCCTTTTTATTCAGTGCTATTTTTGTTTGGTATTGACAAGGGGGCGTGGATCACATGCAAAGCATCCTAAAGACATGCCCCTGAGGAGCCTCTGAGCACCGCCCTCTCGGTAAACACCATAAAAATTAGCACTAAATAAAAAGGCCCATATCTGTAGAATAAAATAACAGATTTATTTAAAAAAAATGGCAGCCTCATGGGAGCTGCGGGAATGGACACGTTTGATCTTTTGACAGGCCCTTCTTAACTGTGCAAAAAATATTCTCCAAATTAATAATGTACGACAAAACCGCAATAAAGATTTGTGACTTTTCTCATAATATAACAACCTTGAAATGATGAGAAAAGTAGACGTGGTCTCCACTGAGATATAAGGGGTGATAACAATGTCGTAAATCTAGGTCTAGATATAATTTTATGACTGGCAGTGCCACATTTATGTTATTTATTGCCTTTTTAGCGATTGTCTTTTAAGGCTGATGCGCTGACGCTCCCGCAATCTATCACTAGAAGGTTGTGTCCGTGATTTCGGATCTTTTTTTTTTGCCTCATACTCATGGTTGTTGGGTCTCTTCTTGGCATAGGAGAGCTGCTGGGTTTTTGCAGACTGCGACCAGCTCTGCCATTGATTTATGTAATTTTCATGTTCCCCCTAAACAGCGTCCCCCAAAATTATACAAATTATCCTGCATAAAACAAGACCTCATACAGCAACGTCGGGTCGGGGGGAAGGGGAAATGAGGTCAAAATATAAATAAAATGACCGAAAATGGTAGGCCTGGTTATTAAGGGGTTAATAAATCTGTCCCAGATCACTTTTACTTTACTTGGACGCATATGGAGGAACATGGAGTAGTCACTCCATGTGTTGTCGTATGTCACTATCTTATGAGGGTCCCTCCTTTAAAATCACCTAGGATGGAGAATTTCAGGAATCATATGGAATTTGACATAAACTCCAACCCCCTATACATTTCCCCATATATGAAATCAGAGGCCTAGTTTATCAAAACTGCCTGAAAGAAAATCTGTTTGTGTTTCCCATGGCAACCAATCAGAGCTCAGCTTTCATTTTATAAACTGGTCTGTTAAAGTAAAAGCTGTGATTTGATTGGTTGCTATAGACAACAAAGACACATTTCATAAAATCTCTCACAAAATGTGTATGTAGGCCTAAACCCCCCCCCCCCCCCCCCCATGTGTGGCCATTTTTATACTGTGCTGCCCTGACATGTACGGGTATATTAACATATTACAAATCCAATAAAAACAAAAAAATCAAATTTAATCAAACTAATTTCATGCGCAATCTGAGAAAATAGGTGACATGCAACTTCAAGCTTCTGTATCGTTAAAGGGGTCGCCCGGTCTAAATCCACAAGTCTGCAATCCCTCTAAGGCCTCCTTCACACATCCGTGTTTCCGGTACATGTGACGTCCATTTTCACACGTACCGGAGACGTGGACACATGTAGACCCATTAAAATCAATGGGCTTGGCAAACGTCCGTGTTTCCGGTACATGTGACGTTCATGTTCACAAGTACCGGAGACGTGGACACATGTAGACCCATTAAAATCAATGGACTTGGAAAACGTCCGTGTTTCCGGTACATGTGACGTCCATTTTCACAAGTACCGGAGACGTGGACATAAGTAGACCCATTAAAATCAATGGGCTTGAACACACGTCTTTGTTTTCACATGCAACGTGTGGCGCACACGCGTGTCCGTGTGCTCCACATGACGAGATGTCTGTTTTTCTCCGGCAGCACTGATGTCACACGGCCTGCACACTGATATGATTCATGTGACTTCAGTGTGACATGTACCGGAGAAAGGACATGTCTTTGAAATAAAATAATTTTTATACTCACTTCTGTCTTCGCCGCTGCTGTCACTTGCTTCCGATCCCGCTCATTATGCTCATGAATATTCACTTCACTCACCGCAGACCCGAAAGCAGCAGCAGCGCTGTGTACAGGTGAGTATACAAGTACAAGTCCGTGTGCTACGCAGTTGTCACATGGAGAACACACTGACAGCACACACTGAACACACACACATACTCACCTACACCACAGACGTGTGTGTTTTGCACGGACGTTTGAAAGAGGCCTATGTGTTAATCTATGTGAATGCAGACTTGTGAATCCTCATATCGAGTGCACTGTGCACTGTGAGGATTCTCTGGTGTCTGCGCTGGGAACACCGATCACATGGTCACGAGTATGCGAGTAGAATGCAGCCGCCTCGCTCAGTGCGCTTGCATTGAGGAGCCCCTCTAGTCGTGAAGCGGTCAGCCGTATACATATCGCATACTCGCGGCCAAGTGACCGCCATTCCCGGGGTAGACACTGGCGACTCCTCACAGTTGCAGCCAATGTGAGTATTCACAAGTCTGCAGTCACATAGAGTAACACATAAAGGGACTGCAGATTTCTGGATTTAGACCAGCGACCCCTTTAACGATACAGACATGAAAATTCAACTGACGCACTGTGCGTATGAAGAGAGTCTTTCAAAGCACCCGCCCTCATCTGTCATACTACACCCCTGCATGCACCCAATAATTCAGCACGGTTAATATTTGGGGACAATTGTATAAGGGCTGTATTATGAAGCATGCTGCAATGTGCCCGGGCTGCATGGTGACATTGCCTGCAGCACAGGTCCCGTATCTATGGATGCGCCTGTGATACACCGCAGCATAGGACATGTGAATGGGGCGGCATTGTGACCCGCAAGATACCGCAACAAGCAACTCTCAAAAAATCCAGTTGGTTCTAATTTTTTGGCAACTGGCTTGTGGTCATACATAGGGGGTCACAATGAGACCCCCTTAACTCGCTCTAGTCTGCGTTGTTGCAGTGGCACACAGCCATCTTTCCCAGCTACAGTCACCGTACAGCTTCTGTCCTCTGCTGCAAAATGTGCGCACACCAGAAATCGAGGACGTTGAATATTTGGAGCGTTGCGGTTGTATTACATTGCAATGTACTGATGTACAATAAAAAATGCTATTGACTGATTTATGCAGCCTTTTATCTCTCCCCCATTTGCTGAAGATGGCTGGACCACGGTAATAAATAAGTCCCAGAGTGTCTTTGTGTCACCCCCATCTCATTGTAGATCGTAAGCTCTTGGGAGCAGGGTCATCATTATTTTTGCTATTATCTATAAGTGTGTTACTTCTGACTCTTTATAAATGAACATCTGAATTGTAAATCGCTGCGGAATATGTTGGCGCTACATAAATAAAGTAGCATTATTATTATTAGATTGCGTATAAAGGTATCACTCCTAGAAAAAAAACACAAGAAAAAAAGAGATATTCAGCCTACTGTAATGCCTTGAGGCTATGTGGACGGCACGGTGGCTCAGTGGTTAGCATTGCAGCGCTGGGGTCCTAGGTTCAAATCCCACCAAGGACAACAACTTCAAGGAGTTTGTATGTTCTCCCCGTGTTTCCGTGGGTTTCCTCCCAAAGGCAAACAGCTAGGGAATTTAGTTTGTGAGCCCCAATGGGGACAGTGTTCCTGATGTATATAAAGCGCTGTGGAATATGTTAGCACTATATAAAAATAAAGATTTATTTATGTGCGCACACTGAAATTTTCTGCACCAAAAAATGCCCCTTGTGGCAGAAAAAACGCAACAAAAAAACGCATTCACTTTTTTTGTGAAATCAATGGCTGCAAAAGCTTAAAAAAACGCAGAAAAAAAAACGCACCAAGAATTGACGCTGCACCCAAAACTGCAAGAAAAAAAATGTGCACAGCGCTACAGAATTCTCATTGACTTTGCTGGTATAAGAGTAGACATGCAGATGTGGGTCACAAACTGCACCAAAAACTGCACCGTGCGCACAAGAAGACCTAATAGTATCTTGTGGAGAGGCGCATGGATAGGTCCAAATCAGTGTATTTGGTAACACAAAGAAGAAAAGGAAAAAACAGCAACTACGGGGACTAGCGCATGAAAAAATTAGATTGCGGTAAAAAGCAAAAAAAAAATAAAATAAAAAAAAATAAATATATATATATATATACTGTATACATAAAGAGCAAAATGTATTAAACCATTTATAATGCGTTTCGGATTCACAAAATATGGTCCTTATTCGTGAATTGGGTCATTAATTATTCATGAATAAGGGTCAAATTTTGTGAGTACGAAACGTGTCAGCGGCACCGAGCGTCTGCACTGTTTTTTTTTATTTTACTGTATATATATATATATATATATATATATTTTATTATTTTTTTAATTTATTTATTTATATTTTTTTTTACATGCAGTTTTCCCTGCTGTGGTTGCTGTTTTTTCCTTTTCTTCTTAGGCTATGTGCGCACGTTGCGTCGGAGTACCTGCAGTTTATTCTGCACGTTTTCCTTCCCTTGGTTTTTGACCAAATGGCTTTTGACCATTTTTTAGCGCTAAAAACGCATGCGTTTTTACCGCTTTTTACCTGCGTTTTCACCTGCGTTTCTGCAGATGCGTTTTTTAGATCAAGACACTGAGAAATAAAGTTGAATTAGTCAAAAAGAATGAAAAAAGAGAAAAAAAGTATAAAATTAACTTTTAATAAAACTATATGGGAAATTATCAATTTGAATGAAAAAATAGTGGTTATGCACATTTTATCAGAAAAATAGGTGAAGTTTATTATTTTTTAACATTTAAATTTTCGGTTATTGTGTGAGTGTAAAGGAACATTAGAACCCATTAATTTTTGGCCAGAAAAGCATGCGTTTTTGGAGCCAAAAACGCAGTGGAAAAGCAGGTAAAAAGCATGAAAAACGCAGGAATTGTGATTTTGGTTGCGTTTTGCCATTTCTCATTGACTCCAATGTTAAGGAAACGCTGCAGAAATGGCAAAAACAACTGACATGCTGCTTCTTTTTCAGCATGGTTTTTGACCACAAATATGCAAATTAAACGCTGCTGAAAAAAAAGCAAAGTGCAGACAGGATTTCTGCTTTTCCCATAGACTTTGCTGGAAAACAAAAACGCTGCTGCTAAAAACGCTGCAGAAACGCGGAAAAAAACGCAACGTGCGAACATAGCCTAAATGGCTCACTCCTAGCAGACTTCTGCCATTGTATTGAGCTGCCATATGACCGCATTGACAATCATATAGGGCAGATTTGGGGGATCAAACACTTTTGCACAACTTGTCTGCCCTTTGCAATAATAATGAGCCCTGAATTGAGTGCAAAAAGAAAAGAAAAATCAGGTTGCAAATGACTTGAATTGTTGCATTGGAGTCTATGGGAGCAAAGTCGTGTGTGAATTGTGCCCAATAAACTCATTAGATGCGATTTTGCAATAAGACCAAAGTTCCCTTCCAGCTCTGGTCCAATTGTATAATAAGAGGTGATGTCAGCAATGACGAGCCGGTCACCGCTTCACCGGGGCTATACCGGGTCACCTCACCCCTCCCCCTCCGGTCACTACCGGCGGAAACTACAGCCCCGCCCACTACTTCTCGCTTTGACAGTTTATAGTGGGCGGAGACATAGAAGGGATGGGCGCCGGCGCTGATTGGCTGGGGCTGTTCCAGTCCCCGCCCTCTTGCTCTCCCCGCCCGTTGCTGTGGTGACGCAGTAGGCCGGCTGCTGTGCGGCTCTGCGGGGAGGTCGCTAGTATTCAACATGGCGGCGCGGGAGGAAGGGGAGCGCGGCGGGGCTGTGCTCCATTAACGGCCGGATTCCGCCACTGGAACGGAGAATATTCCTACCGAGGAGCGCAGGGAGGCAGAAGCGGCTCCACTTCCGGCTGAAGAAGTTAACTTTACGTCAGCGGCGCTTTACGACACCTCCTCGGTTGGTCACGGACGGAACTCCCTTTACCGGGCCCCAGGTGTCGGTAGATTCGGGCCTCTCCCGGGGCAGGGCGGAGGATGCCGCAGACCTGTCAGAGTATGGCTGGCTGTGGTCTGTGAGCCTGGGGCCCCCACACTGCAGCATCAGCTGTGCACGCTCCGGAGGCTGCCGCACGCTCCCGCCATGGATTAGCAGCTGGGGGCTTTCTATGGGACCAGTATGGGGCATTGGCTGCGGGACTGGGAGCAGAGTGTCCAGACTGCGGCCCCCTCTAACTAAATGTCTTATGATTTGGTGACAATAATCTCCGCACACGTCCGGAAGTCTCCAGCCTCTGGGGATCTGGAGTAGGGATTTATTTTTTTCCCTTTTTTTTTTTTTTTTCTTCTCCCCCCTCCCCTCTTTTATTATTGCCCCCCAACCTTCGTCCAGATGCCTTCAGCCTTCGCGATCTTCACCTGCCGTCCAAATTCCCACCCTTTCCAGGAGCGCCATGTCTACCTGGACGAACCGGTCAAGATTGGGCGCTCGGTGGCCCGGTGCCGGCCCGCGCAGAACAACGCCACCTTCGACTGCAAGGTGCTGTCCCGGAACCATGCGCTGGTCTGGTTTGATCACAAGACTGGCAAGGTAAATGAATGGATCCAGATGGGGCCGGCTCCGGAGATTTCTCATAATGTTCCTCTAAGGTCGGGCTATTCTGGATGCGGAGGTCAGGGGCGCTTTACTCGCCCGGGTAAAGAAGGATTGGGTTTCCTTAAAATGGAAATGTATGTACGGTTCATGGTATAGCCTTACACTTCCAGCTGCTGCCACCAGAATTGTCCAAGGCCCCGATTATAAATATTGGGGGGCATCCGTGTGGTCTGACCTAGTGGAGGCATCTCGCCCAATCTCAGCCTGCAGATTACATAGTGACAGGCACGCATAGGAGCCAATTTAACTTCTTGCAATAATTGTGGCGTACGTGTATCCATTGTGGATTATTGTGAATGGCGGACGCCTTGCATCGGCGCGGTGGCCAGCCCGGGTGGCGGACGCCTTGCATCGGCGCGGTGGCCGGCCCGGGTGGCGGACGCCTTGCATCGGCGCAGTGGCCGGCCCAGGTGGCGGACGCCTTGCATCGGCGCAGTGGCCGGCCCGTGGCGGACGCCTTGCATCGGCGCAGTGGCCGGCCTGAGACTTTACAAAGGTAGGAGGGTGGATCGATACTATGCTGGATACTAGGGTGATCAAAGTGGGGTAGTGCGTGTCTTATTAATACTAGATTTATTAGGCTGCGTTTCATATACAATACGTCAGAACGGAAGATGGAGAATATGGGATCTATATAGGGGACACCTGCGCCCCCCCCCCCCTCCCCATGGACCTCGTTGTTTGGTTCCATCGTAGAGGCTGTCGTTTTGCTACATGCGGACACTGGGGGGGGGGGGTGTGAATATTAGGGGGGGCGCGTGGAGAACATCACTCTATGTTCATATTGATCATGTCATAGACTGAGAATACACACATTGAGGCCAACTTATCAAGGTTATATCCAGGGGTCTAAATGGTGGGAAGTACGTATGATTGTGAAATAGTGGGGGGTTAGTATGATCGTCTAGTGTCCAAATAATGGGGGCACATATAAATTTTACCAGATCTAGAGTATGAATGCTGGGGGGGCATTTATGAATATCCCCCAGTTGGGAGTATAACTGGCGGAAGGCATGTGTGTATGACTGTCACTCAGCTGAGAGTGTAAATAATGGGGGGCTCCTATGTATGATTGTCACGGTTTAGGGTACAAATAGGGGGGACACATGAATTTCACAGAATTTGGAGTACAAATGGCGCATATTAATGTCATCCAGCCTTCAGTATGGGGGGGTATGTATGAATTTTACTTGGTCGAGAGAACAACAATCAGGCGTTATGTATGTATGATTGTCTCTACAGCACATATGGGGGAGACGCATTAATTTTCGCCAGATCTGGAGTATAAATAGTGGGGGGCTTGTCTGAATGTCATCTTGCTGTAAGTATTAGGGGCCTGTGTGAATGTCACCTGGGAGAGGGTATGAATAGATAAATAACGGGGGGCAGGTATGAATGTCATCTGACCAAGAGCACCACAGGTGGGGGCAGGTATGAATGTCATCTGACCAAGAGCACCACAGGTGGGGGCAGGTATGAATGTCATCTGACCAAGAGCACCACAGGTGGGGGCAGGTATGAATGTCATCTGACCAAGAGCACCACAGGTGGGGGGCAGGTATGAATGTCATCTGACCAAGAGCACTACAGGTGGGGGGCAGGTATGAATGTCATCTGACCAAGAGCACCATAGGTGGGGGGCAGGTATGAATGTTATCTGACCAAGAGCACCACAGGTGGGGAGCAGGTATGAATGTCATCTGACCAAGAGCAACACAGGTGGGGGGCAGGTATGAATGTCATCTGACCAAGAGCACTACAGGTGGGGGGCAGGTATGAATGTCATCTGACCAAGAGCACTACAGGTGGGGGGCAGGTATGAATGTCATCTGACCAAGAGCACTACAGGTGGGGGGCAGGTATGAATGTCATCTGACCAAGAGCACTACAGGTGGGGGGCAGGTATGAGTATCATCTGACCAAGAGCACCACAGGTGGGGGGCAGGTATGAATGAGCTGAACTAGCCGTTGTCTGTCCTGTGCACAGAGCTGCTCTATGCACCAGTATTTGGGGTAATCCGAGGGCGGACAAACCTCCCGAATAATGAGTGGTCACAGAGATGTCACCGGATGTGACGCCAGGCGGATGATCTGGGTCAGTAATGACTTTACCTGCTCCTTGAAGTAAATCAGAAGTTTCCTGTTGAGTCCACCGGTCATTCCTGCGTCTGGTTTCCAATCCACTTTTTGGCAATTGTTCATCTGCGGCCATTTAAATGAGCGATTGTTTAAAGGTATTCTCCAAGATCTTGGCTGCAAAAAGAAAAAACAAATCTTCCTGGTTCTGGAGAATCACATGATACGTATCAGCCAATCAGTTATTCTGAAAAACTGTCTGCAAGAAAAGAGTCCTGGGCGACATATGTTGTGCTGGGGTCTTTTATCGGGGGCTCAGGTGCAGTGTGCACCACATTGCTCATTCATTATTTAGCTTTATGGGGTAAATCAGATACGGCTTGTAGATTGTGCCGGCTGGGAGTCATTGTCTTCAGCTTGTCCTCTGGCCACCAGGGCATATGACCTGTGGCCTGGTGAAGCCGGGGACTTGCCGCTGATGTTATATTTGTAGGTGACGTACTTTAGAAGGTCTTGTACTAGTGAACAATGCTCGGCATGTGCCACGTTCTCCGTTGTACAGAGGTGATGCTTCACATACCCTGCCAGGAGCGGTGACAGTAATGGTTCGGCCTGGCATGTGCCTACATATAAACAGGGTTACTATCATATTTTTACACTTTTTTTTTTCTCTTTTGGTGTAGGTTTCTGCTCCTTAATCGTCGGGTTTGCCCCTAATGATCCAAAAGGGTCATAAAATAAATAAATCTTTATTTTTATATAGCGCCAACTTATTCCGCAGCGCTTTACATACATCAGGAACACTGTGCCCATTGGGGCTCACAATCTAAATTCCCTATCTGTATGTTTTTGGAGCAGCCGGACCCCCATGAATCAGACACAACCCCCCCTTACAAATCCAGATTTTAATCCGGCCCCATCCAAAAGTAAAGACCTGGTAATGAGTGCCACCTTCGTCCATCCTCATACCTTCCCAGCCTAAAAATATCATCCTAAAACCTGCCGTGCTGATTCATGTGACTGTAACAGGTTCCTCTGCTCATTCCTGTGCATGAGCCGGAAGGTGAGGGCTGCGGCAGGTGACGTGATCCAGCGTGTAAAGCCAGGACACTTTATATTAGGGGAGCGCTGGAGGCGCGGAGGGGAGAACATCACTTTTTAACTAATGTCTGGCTTTTTTCTTGGCCTAGCCGGGTACTCCCCTCACCGTGGCTCTAAATGGGGAACTGAAAGCTGCCGCTTACAGGTGTTGTGCCACGTCTTCTCTGTACGAGGGGAATATTTCCTTTCTCTGTAGTATTTGGGGGGGGGAATTATGTCCCATTAATGTTATCTATAGTGTGATCATTACTGATTAATAGGATTGGTCGCTGGCTGTGTAGATCCTGTAAGGCTCAGTGCACATTGCTTTTAAGCTTTAGGGCGGCTTCAGATAAATGAATTTTTCGTCCCATGTGTAAAGCAGAAGCCACATTAAGGCTATATTCACACATCAGTTTTTTGGCATCAGGCACAATCCGACGTGTGCCTGATGCAACGGATCCGGCGCAGAATATGCAAAAACTGATCCGGCACATCTGTTTCATCCGTTTTTTTTTTTGCTTTTTTCCTGGATCCGTTTTTACAATAAATTGGAGCATGCTCAGTTTTAAAAAAAAAAACAAAACAGATCCAGTGGCTGCATCCGATTTTTGCCGCATCGCGCTGGGTCCGGCGTCCATAGGCTTCCGTTGTAAATTACGCTGGATCCGGCGCAATACTTTTTTTTTTTTTTTTTTTTTTTCCAGAGACAAAAAACGTTCAATGAAACGTTCCATCTGGCCGCCGCATTGAGTAATTACGCCGGATTTGTCATAAAACGGATGCAACGCAAGGCCATCAGGCACAAATCCGGCGCGAATACAAATCAATGGGGATACAACTGATTCGTTTTTTTCCAGATTGTGCCTGATGGAAAAAAACTGATGTGTGAACCTAGCCTAAGGCTAGGTTCACACTTCCGTTAAATTGAATCAGTCACAATCCGCTGCTCTGGTAAACATCGGAATCCGTTTAGCGGATTCCGTTGTTCCCATAGACTTGTATGAGCGGCAAATTGTGACTGATGCCCTTGCGTTGCACCCTCTGCCCGACTGATCAGTCGTGGAACGACTGACCGCCGGGGAAGATTAACGCAGCCTGTAACGTTTTTTTGAGCAGTGCAATCCTTCGGACTTTGCTGCGCATGCTCTCTGGCTCCCTGCACACATCACCAGCTTTGCTTGGTTACCCGATATTTACCCTGGTTACAGTGCAAGGAGCCAGCGCTAAGCGGTGGACGTCGTCTCTGTCGGCCGGACAAACATTTTACAACGGATCCATCGCACAACAGATGTAACATGAGGCCATCCGTCGCCGCAATCCATCGCTAATACTAGTCAATGAGAAAAAAACTGATCCAGCGCTGCATCTTTTTTTTTTTTAACAAAACGACGACTTGTGACTGATAAGCAAAAAACGGATGTGTAAAATAGGCCTTACCGGCTCAAGTAAATGGACTTGTTCACATGATGATTTTTAGACCCGATCAGTGTTTCAGTGTGAAAAATGAAACTACGGTAGCAGTGTTTTTTTTTTATTTTTTTTTTTTACTCCCCCCATCAAAGTCAATAAGTGCATTTTTGAAAAAAAAAAAAGCAGCGGGTGCCCTTTGGACCCAATTTATTGCTCAAATCACATAGCAAACTGAATTGGCCAATATACTGTATATTTTAAATGTCAATGTAAAAAAACCCAAAAATGGACGTGTGTATATGTGTATATATATATATATAATATATATATATATATATATGTGTGTATATATATATATGTATATGTGTATATATATGTGTGTGTGTGTGTGTTATAATTTACAGCACACCACGCAGGTGGGAAAGCATCCGTTTCTCCCGCTCGTCTGAGCCCAGTCTTGTGTCTGACACATTGGATTACCTTTGCTGCTTAAGGAGACCAAAAGATTGTCCTTGTTGCTTCTATCAGGGTAGTATGGACTTTTCAATATTGCCATTTGAAAAAAACCCAAACCATTTCCCCAGTGGGACCGTTGGGGACATTGTGATCCGGTGGCATACCTCCTCCGCACCGCCCTTCACGAGTATTTGCTGGGAAATCTTACTGACCCCGGATGAGAGGCTTGTAAAGTGCATGGAGCCTGATTCTGCTTATTAAATAACAGATTTCAATGTACGAAAATAGTCTCTTCCAAAACCGGAATCATCAACTTCATCCCAGAAGAGGGAGGTGGTGCGATGTAGAGATGAGACCGCTTTTTGGTAACACACTAATGGGGCAACCCCTTCTTAAATGCCGGAGTCCCCTGAGTAGTATAAGAAAAGCTTACGCTCCCCTCCTGCATCGGCGCCGATATAGCGCAGTCTGCACCGGCTCTGCCCGCGCTTACATGATCTAATAATCAGTGCTGCTGACAATCCGCTCCCGCTATTTCACATGACTTAAAAAAAGAGTGTGAGCACCGGCAGACCTAGCGGTGCAATCACTCGATCAGCGCCAATGCAGGAGGTAAGTATAAGGGTGCGCTCACATGAGCGTATATAAAATCGCCAAGCCAAAAAATTTGATAAGTTAAGTGTCTTTGTGTTTTTTTTTGTTTTTTTATTTTCTCACCTGGCATCCATATGTCATGCGAGTCTAGGTTGCTCTTTATTTTCTCAAAAAAAAATGCATGATGCTCGCCAACTTCTCTGGGTGATTTTCATATACGCTAATGTGAACGCACCCTTAGCTTTTCTGTTTTCACATGAGCACTCTGGCAATGAAAGGGAATCTGTCAGCAGGTTTTTGCTATGTAATCTCAGAGCAGTGTACTGTAGGGGCTTAGACCCTGATTCCAGTGATGCGTCACTTGCCGGTCTGCATGCTATCATTTTCATACATTCAGTTTTCTCTGCTACAGAGCTCAGAATGCTGAGCTATGTATAACCCCATCCATGCTACGGATTGGCAGCTTTGTTGGGCACTGTGCATAAGCAGAAAGCTACCAATCAATGGTGGGGTGTGGTTGGACCAGAAGACACCTAGTCCTATAGTGATAATCTCCTGCTGATAAAACACTGATTTTATAGAAACGGCAACACAGGCTAGTAAGTGACACATCACTGGAATCAGGGTCTCGGCCCTTATATCGTGCTGCTCTCAGATTACATAATAAGGCCCCCCAGGCCCTGCCCGGTCACTCCCTATTCCCCCGGTATTCCCCCTTACCTGTCCGGTCGCAGCGCTGATCCCCCGCGGCCCCCTCCTCCTTGACAGTGCACGCTGGCCGGTCACATGAGCAGAGCAGCTGACAGCCAGCACTGTGTTCAGTGTGAGCTGTGCTGGCTGCTCGGCATTCTGCAGCTGTGACCCGGGGAGAGTGGGTGCAGATTTTTGGCACCCACTCTCCTCAAATGGAGGGTCTGCCCTCCTAGAAAATGAGGAATACGTTCCCTGAACGTGCCCCCATATTCTAGAAGGTCCAGAGGCGACGTGGGACGTCCATATGGATTTCTGCGGACCCATTTTTTTCAATTTTTTTGATTAAATTGGAGAACAAGGGAATGATTTGGGGAGTGTTTTTTCTAATAAAAAATGTTTTGTCATTTTTTTTTTGCTTTTGTTTACTGTCAATTAGTTATGTCTGGTATCTAATAGACGCCGTGACATCACTAATTGCTGGGCTTGATGTCAGGTGACATTACACATCTGGTATCAACCCCATTTATTACCCCGTTTGCCAACGCACCAGGGCGCGGGATGAGTTGGGGCGAAGCGCCAGGATTGGCGCATCTAATGGATGCCCAACTTCTGGGGCGGCTGCGGCCTGCTATTTTTAGGCTGGGAAGAGTCCAATAACCATGGCTCTTCCCACCCTGAGACTACCAGACCCCAGCTGTCAGCTTCACCTTGGCTGGTGATCTAATTTGGGGGGACCCCACGTTATTTTTTTTTTTTTTTATTCTTTATTTATAAATAAAAAAAAAAAGCCTGGGGAGCCCTCCAAATTGATCACCAGACAAGATGAAGCTGCCAGCTGTGGTTTGCAGGCTACAGCTGTCTGCTTTACCCTGACTGGCTATCAAAAATAGGGGGACCCCACGCCATTTTTTTTTTTTTTTTATTGGATAAATACTAAGCTAGGCACCCTTTAGTGCCACATGAAAGGTACTAAAGGTGCCAGCTTAGAATATGCAGGCGGGGGTGGGACGTTATATATATTTGACATCCATTCATCCATTGACGCTTTTTAGGTTGTGTGCCCACAATCAGGGTTTGCAGCGTTATGGGCGCAGATTGTTTTCCCTGCGTCCATAACGCTGCGTTGTGCAGTAGAAGCACAGTGGAAGGATTTTTGGAGATCCCATGCCCACTGTGCTTCTTTTCTCCGCAGCATAAACTGAGCGGTGGCGCAGCTTCCCGAGCCTCAGCATGTCAATTTATGCTGCGGAGACAAGAGTGCTCTCTGCAGGTAGAATAGAGCTCCACAGCAGCCTGAACCCAAATCGTGGGCATGGGCAGCTGCGTTCTCCCGTGGACAACACTCACATCTCTGCAGGAAGGCTGACACTGTGTACTATACGCCGTGTCGCTGGATCATGGCCACATAGCCTTAGGCGGGCTTTGCACACTACGACATCGCAGCCCGATGCTGCGATGCCGAGTGCGATAGTGCCCGCCCCCGTCGCAGCAGCGATATGTGGTGATAGCTGGCGTAGCGAAAGTTATCGCTACGCCAGCTTCACACACACACTCACCTGCCGTGCGACGTCCCTGTGGCCGGCGACCCGCCTCCTTGTTAAGGGGGCGGGTCGTGCGGCGTCACTGCGACGTCACACGGCAGGCGGCCAATCAGAGCGGAGGGGCGGAGATGAGCAGGATGTCAACATCCTGCCCACCTCCTTCCTTCCGCATATCCTACGGAAGCCGCAGTGAGGCCGGTAGGAGACGTTCCTCGCTCCTGCGACTTCACACACAGCGATGTGTGCAGCCGCAGGAGCGAGGAACAACATCGGACCGTCGCGTCAGCGTAATCATGGATTACGCCGACGCTGCACCGATGATACGATTACGACGCTTTTGCGCTCGTTAATCGTATCATCCAGCCTTTACACACTGCGATGTCGCATGCGATGCCGGAAGTGCGTCATTTTCAATTTGACCCCACCGACATCGCACCTGCGATGTCGCAGTGTGCAAAGTGCCCCTTAGGCCCCTTTCACACGTCAGTGATTCTGGGACGTTTGTGCTTTTTTTTAAACGTACCAGGATCACTGACATACGCAGGCTCATTATAATGAATGGGTCTGCTCACACGTCAGTGATTTTTCACTGCACGTGTCTCCGTGCGGCGTACCCGCGTGTGCGTGATTGCCGCACGGAGACATGTCCATTTTTTTTCTGGCATCACTGATGTTCCACGGACCACGCAGTGGTGTGGTCCGTGAAACACGTGCCAGAAAAAAACGTGCTTTTAAAATAAAAATCATTTTAACTCACCCGGCGTCCAGCAATGTCCTCTGCAGCCTGTTCTCCCTGCTGCTTCTGAGCTGGCTCATTATTGTCGCGCATATTCATTATGCACGACACAGCTGACCCGGAAGCAGCTGCTGCGGGGGTCAGCGCCGGCCGGATGCTGCACCGCGGGAGCGATCAGCACCATGGAGAGCGGGAGCGGGCGCAGGTGAGTGAATCTCTAAGTGCAATCACGGGCCACGGAGAACGGAGCCCGGATTGCACTTAGACAACCCACGTGTGCCGAGATTCACGGCACACGGAGGGACATGTGCGTGTTTTACACACCAGTGAAAAACGTCTGTGTTTTTCACTGACGTTTGAAACGGGCCTAAAAGTGAGAATATTGTTGCTACAGCAACATTTTGGGTGAAGTAGCTGTGGATTCAAAATGCTTAATATACACCTGAATAAAATCCTTGAGGGGTGCAGATTCCAAAATGGGGTCACTTGTGGGGGTTTTCTGACGTATAGGTACCCAAGGGGCTCGGTGCGCGAAGTTTATTTCAACTTTTCCAAAATTCAAATGGTGCTCCTTCCATTCCAAGCCCTCCCATTTATCCAAACAGAATGTGGAGAAGGAAATGACATCACAGGTTTTTTTTTCCCAAAGATCTGTGTTCAACCAACTTTATTAACACTGACAAGTCTTAAAAAACGCACCTAGAAAAACGCATGAGAAATGCATGCGTTTTCGATGCCTTTTTCTCAAAAAGCATTGTTTACAATTCTCCCCTCTGCCAGAGGGTGCGTTTTTTTCCGCGCTGAAAAAAAGCAACGTGTGCACATAGCCTAAAAGCCTAATGACCGATTCCTTTCCAGAATGATTTAAGTAGTAAACTTATTTGAACATTTACACCATAAAAATACTATATGGATCACAGCAACATTTCCGGACAAATCTGTGATATTTTCAGAATAAATTGCCGTTAATTCCGCAGCGCCGCTGTTTCCGTTGCCGATACGCCGCAGCTTGTGTATGAGATTGTGACGCAGCGTCCACCTCCTGATTGATGTGATTGGAGGAGTTGAGCGGTGACTTTCACTCTCCTGTGATGACGCTTTCCTCTCCCCGGACAGGTCGTGCATTAATGAGACGAGCGGAACATTTTCTTCCCGTAGTATAAACATCTCCCTACTCCACATAGTGACTGATGGGGTAAACCTCGTCCTGTTTATATCCCCTCCACATCCTCCGCTGCTGCAGATTGCTCTCGTGCGGTGGTTTTGGATATCCTACATAATGCAAAGCCTGTAACCTCATGGAGGAACGTCTGCACTTACATGGTTAATATCCTGCAGCCGCACCCTTGGATACAAATGACATGATCTTCCCTTCATCATACTTAACCGACTTTTCTCAGAATACATTGTTCTGTATCTCCGAGAGCGAAACGCTCATGATCAGCAGAGCTGTGTTATTTCACTTTGGTGGGGTCCTCCTCGGGATACTTGCAGGGCGTTCCTGCTTCTCTATTTTATTTTTTTAAGTGATTCTCAACCGAAAATTTGACCTAAAATGAGAGCAAAAGTATATTCAGCCTCTGTGTGCGCGCCGCCTCGATTTTGTCTCCTATTTATACAGTTAAGGGCTGAAAGCGCTGACAGCTCGATGCTGGTGGATTTACTAACAGCATGTAGCATCATTTTGGGCCAGGTAACGCCGCAGCATTTCTGAGAATAACCTATTTAAATGCCGGCTGGGAGCCATGCTGCTTGGGTGACTAGTCAAAGAGGCGGTCCCATCAGCTTGTCCCCGCCCCTGAGTGACAGGTCTCTCCCTGTGCGGATCTGTGAAGCAGTTAGCTCAGGAGACCGGCTCCTCTGATCCGAACACTTTGTGTTTTCATGGATGTGTGAAACCAGACTTTGGTGTACGGACGCCTTTAGCAGAGACTGAATTTAATAGCTCTTCCAATGGTGGTCACTTCTGCTCTAGTTTTCTTAGGATGCTGCTTTTTATGCTTTCAGAGTTGTTAAAGGGATACTTAGAGAAACCCCGTACTGTGGAAATTGATCAGCAGTGAGGTGTGAGCACTACCATGCTCCAGTACTGGTAACTAGTGATGAGCGGGCACTACCATGCTCCAGTACTGGTAACTAGTGAATGAGCGGGCACTACCATGCTCAGGTGCTCAGTACTGGTAACTAGTGAATGAGCGGGCACTACCATGCTCGGGTGCGCAGTACTGGTAACTAGTGGTGAGCGGGCACTACCATGCTCAGGTGCTCTGTACTGGTAACTAGTGATGAGCGGGCTCTACCATGCTCGGGTGCTCAGTACTGGTAACTAGTGATGAGCGGGCACTACCATGCTCGGGTGCTCAGTACTGGTAACTAGTGATGGGCGGGCACTACCATGCTCGGGTGCTCTGTACTGGTAACTAGTGATGAGCGGACACTACCATGCTCAGGTGCTCAGTACTGGTAACTAGTGATGAGCGGACACTACCATGCTCGGGTGCTCAGTACTGGTAACTAGTGAATGAGCGGGCACTACCATGCTCAGGTGCTCAGTACTGGTAACTAGTGATGAGCGGGCACTACCATGCTCCAGTACTGGTAACTAGTGAATGAGCGGGCACTACCATGCTCAGGTGCTCAGTACTGGTAACTAGTGATGAGCGGGCACTACCATGCTCAGGTGCTCTGTACTGGTAACTAGTGATGAGCGGACACTACCATGCTCAGGTGCTCAGTACTGGTAACTAGTGATGAGCGGACACTACCATGCTCGGGTGCTCAGTACTGGTAACTAGTGAATGAGCGGGCACTACCATGCTCGGGTGCTCAGTACTGGTAACTAGTGATGGGCGGGCACTACCATGCTCGGGTGCTCTGTACTGGTAACTAGTGATGAGCGGACACTACCATGCTCAGGTGCTCAGTACTGGTAACTAGTGATGAGCGGACACTACCATGCTCAGGTGCTCAGTACTGGTAACTAGTGATGAGCGGACACTACCATGCTCGGGTGCTCAGTACTGGTAACTAGTGAATGAGCGGGCACTACCATGCTCAGGTGCTCAGTACTGGTAACTAGTGATGAGCGGGCACTACCATGCTCCAGTACTGGTAACTAGTGATGAGCGGGCACTACCATGCTCGGGTGCTCAGTACTGGTAACTAGTGAATGAGCGGGCACTACCATGCTCAGGTGCTCAGTACTGGTAACTAGTGATGAGTGGGCACTACCATGCTCAGGTGCTCAGTACTGGTAACTAGTGATGAGCGGACACTACCATGCTCGGGTGCTCAGTACTGGTAACTAGTGAATGAGCGGGCACTACCATGCTCGGGTGCTCAGTACTGGTAACTAGTGAATGAGCGGGCACTACCATGCTCGGGTGCTCAGTACTGGTAACTAGGGATGAGCGGGCACTACCATGCTCGGGTGCTCAGTACTGGTAACTAGTGATGAGCGGGCACTACCATGCTCAGGTGCTCAGTATTGGTAACTAGTGATGAGCGGACACTACCATGCTCGGGTGCTCAGTACTGGTAACTAGTGATGAGCGGGCACTACCATGCTCGGGTGCTCAGTGCTGGTAACTAGTGATGAGTGGGCACTACCATGCTCAGGTGCTCAGTACTGGTAACTAGTGATGAGCGGGCACTACCATGCTCGGGTGCTCAGTACTGGTAACTAGTGATGAGCGGACACTACCATGCTCGGGTGCTCAGTACTGGTAACTAGTGATGAGTGGGCACTACCATGCTCAGGTGCTCAGTACTGGTAACTAGTGATGAGCGGGCACTACCATGCTCGGGTGCTCAGTACTGGTAACTAGTGATGAGCGGGCACTACCATGCTCGGGTGCTCAGTACTGGTAACTAGTGATGAGTGGGCACTACCATGCTCAGGTGCTCAGTACTGGTAACTAGTGATGAGCGGGCACTACCATGCTCGGGTGCTCAGTACTGGTAACTAGTGATGAGCGGGCACTACAATGCTCAGGTGCTCAGTACTGGTAACTAGTGAATGAGCGGGCACTACCATGCTCGGGTGCTCAGTACTGGTAACTAGTGAATGAGCGGGCACTATCATGCTCGGGTGCTCAGTACTGGTAACTAGTGAATGAGCGGGCACTACCATGCTCGGGTGCTCAGTACTGGTAACTAGTGAATGAGCGGGCACTACCATGCTCGGGTGCTCAGTACTGGTAACTAGTGAATGAGCGGGCACTATCATGCTCGGGTGCTCAGTACTGGTAACTAGTGAATGAGCGGGCACTATCATGCTCGGGTACTTGTATCGAGCAGTCAGATGCTTGGATGGGCGTGACTCGAGTATAATGGAAGTTAATGGGGAACGTGAACATTTTTCCTGCTGATCTGCTGGAATAATGCTCGAGTCCCCCATTGACTTCCATTATGCTCGAGTTGAGCCTGTCCGAGTATCCATCTGCTTGTTGAGTATCTGAGCATGATAGTGCCCACCTGTCACTAGTGACCACCGCTCCTATAGATAGTGAATGGGGCAGTGGGTGCACATGCTCAGTACTGCTCTAGTCACACAGGCGACTTTGAGATAAGTCGAAGTGGCCTGAATGGAAATGGACAGATTTTTTTTTTTCTTTTCTTAATATAGATTATGATACAGTAAAAACAAAGACGTTTTTTTTTTTTTTTTTTTTAAATAGAAATTTAAAAAACCATCGTGAATGGGTAATGTTCTGATCTTGCACAGTCATGTGCTTTGCAAAGGATTGGATCGTTGCTTTTGTCCTGAAGAACCCTTTAAACTTTTATATGGAACTGAAAACCTTTTGTCCCGGTGTATAGAGCTTTGCCGGGGGATGTAGTCATCGCTCCATGCTGGGAGTTGTAGTTCTGATTTCTTCTGTAATGACTGTGTCCGGTGAGATATCGGCTCCTTTGCTTTCTGGCAATGCCGTCATTCTGTCTGGCACTAATATTGTGTGATGTTGATTTTGTTGGGGACGGATTTTCCGGGTGCACCGTCATTTTACTGACCGATGCACAGGAATGTGACGCAGCAGGACCGCGCATTGGGATCAGGCTGCGCGGCGCTGACTGACGCGCTCCTGCTGTCTGCTGATCTCTAATGCACTTGTCACCCAGTGTTTTTTTTTTTAATTTTTTTATACTTGATGATTATTCTTCGCCAGGGAACTTTTTTTGTTTCTCTAACCCTCCCCTTTTTAATTTTTCCCCCCAAACCCCCTCTACACACTAATTTGGGGATACGAGTTGGTACTCATGATCCTTCCCAGATAATGATCCGTAATTCTAAAAGGTTTTTCTGCACCATATGAACGGATATACCGTAACTAGAATTCCTTAAAGGGGAAATCCCACCTTAAATTATTGTCCTGATTGCTGGGACGGCCAGTGATCAGCTGTGGGGACCCCAGGCAGGTAGTGTTCCTGCATCGCCCCCTCTGGAGAAATGGAGAATTACACAATGTTCATTTAAAACAAGTACAGGACCGATGCCCCCGCAGACGGTATTTGTGACCCTCCCTGCTCTGGACAGAAGACACTGAGGCTCCTAGAAGGGTACAAAGAAATGAGGGGTGTAAGGCTAGTTTCACACTTGCGTTGAACGGTATCCATTGCATTGCGTTGTGTGACGGATGCAACGGATGTGTTGCATATAGTGGCACAACGGATGCTGCAAAACAACGGAATCCGTTTTGATTTATTTATTTTTTTAATTTTATTATTTTTTACAGTTTTGCCGGCGGCAGACTATTGTGAACGATCAGCTGATCGCTCCCTGCAGCCGGCCGCCGGCTGAGCGCTCCCTGCAGCCGGCCGCCGGCTGATCGCTCCCTGCAGCCGGCCGCCGGCTGAGCGCTCCCTGCAGCCGGCCGCCGGCTGAGCGCTCCCTGCAGCCGGCCGCCGGCTGAGCGCTCCCTGCAGCCGGCCGCCGGCTGAGCGCTCCCTGCAGCCGGCCGCCGGCTGAGCGCTCCCTGCAGCCGGCCGCCGGCTGAGCGCTCCCTGCAGCCGGCCGCCGGCTGAGCGCTCCCTGCAGCCGGCCGCCGGCTGAGCGCTCCCTGCAGCCGGCCGCCGGCTGAGCGCTCCCTGCAGCCGGCCGCCGGCTGAGCGCTCCCTGCAGCCGGCCGCCGGCTGAGCGCTCCCTGCAGCCGGCCGCCGGCTGAGCGCTCCCTGCAGCCGGCCGCCGGCTGAGCGCTCCCTGCAGCCGGCCGCCGGCTGAGCGCTCCCTGCAGCCGGCCGCCGGCTGAGCGCTCCCTGCAGCCGGCCGCCGGCTGAGCGCTCCCTGCAGCCGGCCGCCGGCTGAGCGCTCCCTGCAGCCGGCCGCCGGCTGAGCGCTCCCTGCAGCCGGCCGCCGGCTGAGCGCTCCCTGCAGCCGGCCGCCGGCTGAGCGCTCCCTGCAGCCGGCCGCCGGCTGAGCGCTCCCTGCAGCCGGCCGCCGGCTGAGCGCTCCCTGCAGCCGGCCGCCGGCTGAGCGCTCCCTGCAGCCGGCCGCCGGCTGAGCGCTCCCTGCAGCCGGCCGCCGGCTGAGCGCTCCCTGCAGCCGGCCGCCGGCTGAGCGCTCCCTGCAGCCGGCCGCCGGCTGAGCGCTCCCTGCAGCCGGCCGCCGGCTGAGCGCTCCCTGCAGCCGGCCGCCGGCTGAGCGCTCCCTGCAGCCGGCCGCCGGCCGGGCGCTCAACTGAACGTTCGGCCACCGCGAGCCAAAATAAAGTTTGTGATTTTAAAAAAAAAAAAAAGAGCATGCGCAGTAAAATCCCGAGGATTCCGCTGCTCAAAACAACGTTACATGCGTTCCTCCCGCTGGGCGGAAGCAACGGAGCGTCGCCCAGCGGAAGCAACGCAGGTCCTTTTGGTACAATCCGTCAACCATACAAGTCTATGGGAAACATACAAGTCTATGGGAAACAGCGGACTCCGTTAACGGATTCCGCTGTTTTCCAAAAAGGCGGATTGTAATGGAAGGAAAACAACGCAAGTGTGAAAGTACTCTAAACTGAACAATCCTTATAAAGAGGCTCTCTGGTTCCTAAAAATTAGATTAGCCCCCCCCCATTCCTTACCTGCTGCTTCGTGCTGTTGGCCCTTGTTTACAGAGGAAAAGCAGCGCCGTCCGGTCTACATATGATTGCTGCATCCACTGGTGAGGCTTTAGCACTCTTGTGCCATCTACGTTGACATAACCGCTGAGCTCAATGATTGTCTGCAGCGGTCACGTGGATGTCTCCACTGCAGCTTTGTACATCAAGAGCAGCGCCATCGGCTTCTGCTGGTTAATATGGCTTATTTTTATTATTTTAAAGTTGACTCAAGATTGGCTTCAGTTTGTTTTTTTATAAAATTGGGCATCCCTGTAATATTATACATAAGACCAAAGTTTTGTTATTGGGGATTCCCTATTGTAAATAGTGCAAGTAGTCTGAAAATGTATAGTTTATCTAAAAAAAAAAGTTTCCATATTGATGGGGATAACTAATGTATTGCTGGGGTGTAACATGTGGGACCCCCAAGACATCCCAAGAACGGGGATGTGCAGTGACCTGCCCTGAATGGAGCGGAGGTGCTCCTGCTTGGCCTCAATGGGTCTCCTAAAGAAAGCTAAGCGCCGTACCAGTCCAATAGACAATGACTAGAGCAGAGGCCGAGCATGAGCACCGGACTGCTCTTGGGGTCTCGGAGCCCCTTGCGCTCTACTGAAGGGGGTCCCAGTGGTCAGACCAATTTTGTGAATAACCATTTACATTTTTGAAACTTTTTCCTGCAAAATGTTCCTCTGATGTGAATATTTTTCGTGTGGATCTTTACTGTTTTGTGTTGTTGTTGTGATTTCAGATGTTTTTTTGACCCAGTTCCCAGAAAAATGAAAGCTTGTGCTCCGAGGCAAGGTCTGATGTTTTGCAGTTCTTGCCCTACATACGACGGATTATATTTACTAATTATTTTGGTATTTCTCTTACACTGGTGACATTGTCCATCATACGAAGGTCTCTTACGTCTGTGGAGCCGGATTGCAGATGGTGTCAGAAATGGCGGACTGACTGGTACCGGATGTATGACGTTTGTTGGGCGCGGTGGGGTCCGTCACCTATGGTGGATCTGGCTTTTCTCTTGTTTTGCGCCTGTGACCAAGCAGAACTAAATATGTAATAAAGCAAAAAACCCACCCCAGATGTTAGATAAGTCAAACGAGGGGACATAGAAGGGGCTACTTGTGGTGACAATAAGGAAATCTCACGTGTCACCTCCTTCTAAAACTTTATTTAATTTAGGTCACTCCTCAACCTCATTGAAAGTGCCAGAACACCACTATACAATTTTATACACAAAGAAAATGTGGTATGAATCCTTTTAAATAAAAATAATCTTTATTATAATTGCACTAAAATTAATACAGCAAGTGAGTCCTCAAGGGGTTAACTGAACTGCTGGAATAGGTCAATAACAGTAATTGTGGACAGTTTACAACATGAATTACATACAGAAGGATCAGTGTTTTGATCATAACTATCAAGGATGTAATACAGTGGATTATACGTAAACACACACTGAAATTTCCTATTAATACTGTTTGATGGTAATGTACCCAACCTCAAACATTGCCAATTGTGATCACTTATCTATGTGTCATATCCATATAGTCGTTGTGGTATAACCAGAGCCTTGCTCACATAGCTAAGGACAATAAAATAGTTATAAACGGCATAACCACAGGCTACAATTTATCCACAGTTATAGTAATGAACACTACTGACCACTTCACAGCAAGTCCAGGCAACCGCCAGTCCCTACGCGCGTTTCACCTCTTCTTCAGGGGACGTATGGTGGACTGTGTGCAGGTCAGGTATATATAGTATAATGGATTAGTCTTAATTGGGAGAGGATGAACTTCCTGCAAGTCTGCACAACCAGAATCAAGCCTTGCTATAGGAAGAGTCAGATGTCAATCAATGACGTAGTTGTACTCTGACATATAAACAGCTGTGAGTAACACACATGACTACTATTTAGCCTAGCCGCCGGTAATCACATAGTGTGCCTTCGCTAATGAGATGTGTCTCTTAGCAACGAAGGACGCCATGTCCGATGACTCTAACAAGGGGGCCGAGTCAACCCCGTCCTCATGTGCTTTCGCTAATGATATGTCTCCCAGCAACGAAAAACGCCATGTCCGATGACGCTAGTATGGGGGGCAGAGTCAGCCGCGTCATAGGACGTGACGTTTATGGTACCGACCACCCAGCACATACACGTCATCGAATAAACTGTATGTTAATGTAGTGCCGTCCTATCATAGCGGACGCTGGTAAGGGGCAGAGTCAAGCTAGTACACCCACATCACAGGACGTGACGTCTGTTTCCGGTAAGGTCCGCCCCTCACCTCCGCGTCATTAGATGAAGCGTGTGTTGTTATGGTAACACTAGATAACAACGTCTTGTTAGTATTATAGTCAATCCGCTTGCCCCGCGCCAACGGGCATGGCAAGCGTTACTGCAGTAACAGAGGGCGTCTGGCTGGTAGGTGTATGTCACATACAGCAAACCAAGTTAAATTATATTGTAGGGGCATAAACACAGGGTCGGTCAGTGTGGCGGCAGCACTCGTAGTCAGACAGCCTTAATTGACATGTTAACAGAGACCCAAAACCCATTTATTTATGGGCAAGTGACATGATTCATCCACTTAGCTGGAAGCTCATATTCAAAGTGACGAGAGACATGTAACTATAAAAGTCGGGCTATCCAAACCTTGTAACCTATGCAGCCGTACAACCAATTTATACAAACTCTAGTAACAGCCAAAGCAAATATACGGACTAAAGCACAAGTTAATCACTAAAAACCTCACCCATTTCCAAATTTAAATAAACCCATCACAACACCGCATGCCAGGCTTCAAGCCCATGCCTATAACCCGTTCCACATATCAAGGTCATGTTTATATTGCAACAGAGAGAACCCAATTCTAAACTAAGCCACATCTATCTAAAAGTGTCAATAATATTTCACTCAGGCATAGATAATGTTCAACAATACAGTTCTAAAACTTGTAGAAAGTTCTTGAGTCTTCAGGACTTGCCACAATCTTCATGGCCACCTTTTTGGACTTGTATTCTTGGTGGGGATATTCATAGTCCAGTAGGTTTGGGATGTGAATGATCGCATAGGAAGCCCCTGAGGTGCAGATGTTTCGCCAACCGCTGTGTCATTTATAGGGGTTCTTAAAATGTAATCCCGTAGAGGTGGTCTCCAGGAGCTCATCAGTCACGGTGGGTCATTATTGTGTCACTAGCGACTGCTTTTAATAATTGGTGCTTGTCATATGTACAGATTACACTCACATTTGCTGCCTTTGAGGTGGGTGAAATGCAGAATATTTCGGGCAAGTTTCAGATATTAAAATCGTCACCATGCCCAGAAATGTGCACTTATGTTTTGCCTGCTGAAAGGCGGCAGGAGCTGACTATGAAGTATGGAGCTCACACCTGCGCTTCATTACCTAATTTGCCTATATAACCTGAGACAAGGAAACCCGAACCCCTGAAGAAGCTCATTATAGAGGTGAAACGTCACTGCCATTGTGGTATTGTTGCCTGAGTCATCTGTAGATAAGTATAGTTCATGCTTTTCCCCCGTGTGTCCTCCTTGTGTCTTCTATAGTGTTCATTGGGGTTGACAAAAATCTCTTCCCACCCGTTCCCTATTTGGGGTCCAGCACTAGGGATACCTAGGGTCAGGTATCCGGCTTGGTGCATAGGTGCGGAACCGATCTACGGTGGTGATGGACCCCAGGGACCAGCAGTAGGTTTGGTCAGGGGTCACCATCTCCCCCTTCCCTAGATGCAGGGGTCACTTTCCCTTACCCTTCGCCGCTCGCTTGGTACTTGCCCATACCTAGTGTGGGCTTAAGTCTTTCCAGGACTTCAGTATTGAACCTTTTTAAAATAGGTGATCAGATCAGTGGCAGGAAGCAAAGACTGTGCAGAGCCAGGATACTATAGCGCCACACATTGTGTAGTGGCCGCTCTCGGTACTGCAGCTCCCATTGAAGCTTTTATCTATTGTAGGCCCGTGTGGAGGGTGACCGGGGTCTCCATGATCTAAGCACTCCATAGTGACGCAGCGGGTTCTGATATTACCGTGTTCACACTTGTCCTACACTAGCTCCTCGGGGGGGTTTGGAGGACTTGTCTTCTCTCCTCGGGGGGCATCATTGAGTCTTGGCGCCCAGGACCCTCTTGCCAGTTTACAATTGGCGTTTATTGGACCAGTTTTTGCGCGTGCTCCCCACATACAGGCTATGTACTGGGGACCCCGTCTTCTAACCCTCACCGCTTCGCACTTTTCAGCATCGCTCAGATTTTTCCTCCTTCCATCTCATCAACCTCAAGACCTGACTCCTCACACGCGGCTGAGTGTATCCCTCCCCCGACAGGCGCCATTGTCGTTAGAGAATCCATATTCTTCCCGTCACCTGTCAGTGGGGTTAATATTGTGGTCGTCATCGTCTTCTCACTTTTAGTAATATGCACTTGTATGATCATGTTGCTGCGGCTCCTAGAAATGTCCCCTGCACTCGCTGTCTGTGGAGCTGCATTAAAGGGAACAGTCACGTGAATAAAGAACGCTATTAACCTGCAGATTAAGCGTGTTTTCACTCTGCCCGGCTCGTGCAGCCCCGGTGCCAGGAGGAATCGCATTGTATTCACCAGCATTTGGCCGCCAGTGATGGGGCGTTGTGACGCAGGTTGTCACCGCTCTGTGCATAGTGAGCGGCTGCTGTCGTCCCGCCCCCTTCTTGGCACTGACTGACAGCTGGCTCTAATGCGGAGTGGCTGTCAATCAGTGCCAGGAGATGCGGGATCAGTCATCGCTGTGTATAGTGCGCGGTGTCTGTAACTGCCCCTCCCCCTCCAGCACTGACTGACAGCCGCTCAGCAGTAGATCCAGCTGTCAGTTAGTGGGGGGGTGCGGACACAGCCATCAATCACTGTATGCTGTGGGCTGAACCCACGCCGGCGCCACCCCATGACTATACAGGCAGCGGGGCTCTAAGGCTCAAACCACTATTAACCTGCAGATTACCCCCATATCTGCACTTACATAGCGTTTTATCACATGACTGTTCCCTTTAATACACAGTAGCCAATCAGTGTCGGCATAGCTGTAGAGGAAACAAAACAGCAGGAGCCTGAACCAATGATGAGCCAGGGGGCGTGTCTTAGACTGCCTCAGTCTCCCGGTCAGTAATGAAGCTAAAGTCACATCACAGCTCTGTGCTAATGCATCCGACCTAAAAAGCAGCCGAATTGAAGGAAATAACTATCGGATTTAAAAGATCGGTGCCTACAGGTGTCCTCTAACTTTTGTCCTGCTGAATGGGCAGTTCCTTTAAGTTGATGGGATATCTCACCTGTTCCTTCTAATCCTGGTCCTACCTGCTGCATTATGGGCCGCTTTCTTATGTTGCAATTGATGGTCAATAAATGAATTTTAAATGTATTTTTTCCATGGGCCTGGCGCACCCCACAATCCTCGTATGTCTGTAATGCACCGATCTGCGTTGATGCTTTGGTTCCTGGTACGTTCTCCATCGTGTCACGCGGCGCTCGTCGGTGCTCATGAGATAACTGCAGGGCTCCTCTACATGATGATATCCGGGGGGAGGTGGGGGGTGTAGAGGTGGGCGCTTCCTCTGTGTGTATAAGGTGCAGGAGGAATCTTCCAGCTGTGAAGCGTCTATTCTTCTGCTCAGGAGATTGCAGGATCTTGTTCTGGCCTCCATGTGTTTACATATCGGTGACGAGAGCTGCTCTGGATTAGAGGTGACAGGCCTGACTCGCTGCCCTCCGTCTTGGGGTCATTGCCGGCTCAGTGCCCCGGTTACATTTCCACAGACCAGTACTTGCACTTTTTATGCTTCATACATCAGAAATGCAGTTTTCCAATTAACAATTCTAATTGTGGCTTTAAGAGGCTCAGTGCTAACGACCCTGGTGGGCTTCTCGTCTCCAGCAGTGCTTTCTTTTTAGAAGGGTTCTTTAATTTCGGGCTGTTCACAAAGCGTCGTCCTGATGAGGAACCCCCACAATCGTCACGATGCCGGAGGAACCTGGCGTTGTGTTCAGTTTCCCTGCAGCGCCACCGCAGGAGAAATGAAGCATTACACCATGCCCATTAATCATTGAGTCTCGAGTATAAGAGGACAGGTCCTCCAGAGCAAGATGCTCTACACAGGTAGACCCCCGTTTAGCAATTTTTAGGTCTGATAGACCTTCCTTGATTTACGTTTCTTTAAAAGGGGTGTCTGACGTTCCCGCTGTTTTTGCACACTGTAAGGCTACGTTTACACATTCAGGTAAATCTGACATGATTTTTTTTTTAATTTTAACAATCTCCAGCAGAAATTTGTGGCGACATTTGATTTCTTTTGCTGCAGATGTGCACGTCGCTCCTGCACGGCGCTCCTGCACGGCGCTCCTGCACGGCGCTCTTGCAGGGCGCTCTTGCAGGGCGCTCTTGCAGGGCGCTCTTGCAGGGCGCTCTTGCAGGGCGCTCTTGCAGGGCGCTCTTGCAGGGCGCTCTTGCAGGGCGCTCTTGCACGGCGCTCTTGCACGGCGCTCCTGCACGGCGCTCCTGCACGACGCTCCTGCACGACGCTCCTGCACGGCGCTCGGGATTTCAGTCATCCTTGGTGAATTTTTACACACTAAATCTACACATAAAATTAACTGTTCCTTGTAAAATCATTATTTTTCCTGTTCAGTCTGCGTGTACATTTGATAGAAATCCCCCATGTAAGTGTGAACATGGCCGGAGCGCAGATCCCGTGGAGTCTGTTGCCGGCTGCAGTAAATGGAGACGTGCGGAGGATTAGTGCTGACCGCACATGCCGAGCTATTTGCAGCCAATATACCACTGTGTGTCCTCAAAACGCTTCCTCCTTCCCCGGTTTATACTGATCATCCTGAAATCAAGAATTAAGAGTCTTCCTCCAGTATATGGAGATTAGCGGCCATAAGATGATTCCTCATAAGCTCATCTGAGAAAGACGGCACATGGCTGTCCGCAGTATGTCAGCACTGACGTGACGGGTCAGGAGAAGTCAGCGCTTCACGCGGTGGGGTACGGGGCGGGCAGCGGGACTGCCGTATTGCCTATAATTTAAGGGGGGTTTTATAGGATAGAAAAACATGGATGGCCTTCTGTATGGAGATCCATCGGACAACTCCGGTGATGTGAACGAGCCTGAAATGCAATACCATCTGTGGACAGGTGTGGCGCTACTTTTGGGAAGAAAGCCGACTTTTTTCCTCCCCCCCCCCCCCCCCCCCCCCCTCAATCATGTGCTCCTGCACATCTAAGTTGTCTGTGCGCCGCCTTCTCTCGGCAGATGATGGCAGGGCAAAGGGGGATCGGGCATGCTTAATTAAGACTAGAGATGGGTGGACTCTCATATAATGTGTGTGTGTGTGTGTGTATGTATGTAGGTATGTATATATGTATGTATATATATATATATATATATATATATATATATATATATATATATATATATATATATATATATATATATATATATATATATATATATGTGTATATGTATATATGTATATGTATAAATGTATATATGTATATGTGTATATGTATGTATGTATGTATATGTATGTATGTATATGTATATATATGTATATGTATATATATGTATATGTATATATATGTATATGTATATGTATATATATGTATATGTATGTATATGTATATATATGTATATGTATATATATGTATATGTATATATATGTATATGTATATATATGTATATGTATATATATGTATGTATATGTATATATATGTATGTATATGTATATGTATATATATGTATATGTATATATATGTATGTATGTATGTGTATATATTTTTCCTTTTACATCCAGTTCTGGTCTGGAAGCAAATACCCATATAAGTCTATAGGAACCAGAATCTGGTGATTAACAATGTTGGTGGAAGGGATAGGAGCGTCAGCGGTGTAGTCACCGAAGCGCCGTGTCATGGCGGGTCGCTGCTTCCAGGTTGCGCATTAAATTCCGGGTGCGTTTACCATAGATCGTGCACTAACAATAAAGGTAGAAGCTAGAATGTACGGGCTCCTTCCAGGTATGACGTAATTTGTCACATGATGGGGGGGGGGGCCTGTTAAAAATACAGCCCGTTTTAGAATAAACATTCTTTTTCTAACTCCACATGGCATGGAGTTGTATGTAATAGAAGCGAGGGTCTTGGGTGTAAGACCCCCCCCCCCCCCCTAGATGGAAGGGGGGGGGGAGGGATGAGCTTCACCTCCAATGATGTGTCCTTCTCTGCTCATCCTGAGCTTCCTGCTGCATGCTTCGTGCAGAAGGTGGCTCAGGGTGAGCTGTGCCTGCGATGATGTGCCGTCCTTGGCTCATCCTGAGCCACCTGATGCATACAGCATTAGGCTCAGGATGAGCTGTGCCCGTGTGGATGTGTCCTCCTCTGCTCATCCTCAGCCTCCTGCTTCATGAATCATGATTCTGATTCACAGACAGCTCCTGTCATTGGTTGCAGGCAGACGTTGTCACACAGGCAGGGGGCATGTCTGACTGCAACTAATCACAGGCTGGCCGATGGGCGGGGAAAGCAGTGCATATGTATGAGCAATGATGAGCGGCCCATGGAGGCCGCAGGAGCAGTTTACAGCTGCGCCGGAACCTGGGTGAGTGTGGGGCGCTCGCTTCATTCTTTTTTTGTTTTTTTTTTTTTCTGTCTTTCTTGAGTGCCGGCTCAAATACCAGGAATCCCGGGCCCGGCACCCAGGCACCTTTTGAAACTGCAGGGATCTGGACTTTTACAGTCCGTATCTGCCCATCACAGATTGAGGGCCGATCCTCACTCTTTCCCGGGGAGATAATCAGTACTGGTGATGGATCCCTCCCCATGACGGAAGGCGATAGATCTTTTCTAAGGTTACAATGTTATTTTTAATCTTTAAAATATTTACAAAAATGACATTTAAAGCAATCCCGTCCTGGATGCCACAGTGCGTCTATAGGGGACGTGTCACTTACACGGTGCGAGGATTTGGGGACAATTGTAATCGCTAAGAAGAATGAGGCGCTTAGTTGGTGTTTTCAGAGCCGGCTCCTTATGCTTTTAGGCCTGTCAAAATGTCTTTTATGTGACAAATGTGATCTGTCAGTATGTGAAGTCAGGATTTGTGCCTGCTGTATTAATCCGTAACCATTGCAATGCTGGAGCAGCTCTACTGTACAGACGTAGTCAGGAGCCGCATCCTCTCCCCCGTCCTTCATCCCGATCATCAAATGTACAGCTGGGAACCGCTAACCCCCCCCCCCCCTTGTATATTTGCTCATATACTGCAGGTATTTCATATGCACAGTAATAACATTGGTGCAAATTTTGTCTCCTCTACAATTCTGGTTGCAAAGTTCATTCCCTTATGAGCTCCTTAAAGGGGTTTTCTGGTGAAAACTGCACCGATCTGCAGAAAGGGGAACTTTTATCCCTGGTCGGATGGTCAGTGCTCAGGCCGAACAGCACCGCCCCAAATATTCCCTATGGGGCTGCTGAGCGCTGCGCTCCGTTATTTCCGGTAGCTCCATAGAGAATGAATCCAGCGGTGTTCATTTGACCCACTGGCCACATTGTAACTGAGATAAAAGCTCCCCATTTTGCTAATGTGTGGGTTATCGCTTGGACAACTCCCGTTAGGCTCAGTTCACACGTTACATTTTTGTTGTGGATTTTACATGCAGATTTAAAAATTGAAACCCGCAATCTGCACCGTATACGTGATATGTGAATACACAAATGAACGCTCTGCAGGCGCACGACGGCCGGGGGTGGGGGTGTAAGGCTTTTTGTGATGTTACGCATCATCCCTTTACTGAGGATGCCACTAAGCTATTGAACATCCCCCAACCTCAGAAATATGTTTCTTGTTGAAGGGAACCTCTAATCTGTAGATAGGATCTTATAGAGCAGGAGGATCTGAGCAGATTGATAGTTAATTTTTAGTTATATTATTCCCTTAAATCCCTGTTGTTTGTTATTCCGTAGTCCAGTGGGCGGTCCTATTTCGTGGCTGTTAGCTGTCTCTATATAAAAGGCAGGAACAAGAAAGGATTAAACCAACACCACACTGCTGCAAAAGTGTAATCCAGTCCAAATCTTAAGTGATTTAATTTGTCTACGCTTTTTGGAAATTTATATGGGGCTACATAATACTATATAGAGGGCTATGGGAGGTGCATTATACTATATGGAGGACTATGGTAGTGCACTATACCATATGGAGGGCTATGGGAGTACATTATACCATATGGAGGACTATGGGAGTACATTATACCATATGGAGGACTATGGGAGTACATTATACCGTATGGAGGGGTATGGGGGTGCATTATACTATATGGAGGACTATGGGGGTGCATTATACTATATGGAGGACTATGGGAGTACATTATACCGTATGGAGGGGTATGGGGGTGCATTTTACTATATGGAGGACTATGGGGGTGCATTATACTATATGGAGGACTATGGGAGTACATTATACCGTATGGAGGACTATGGGAGTACATTATACCGTATGGAGGGGTATGGGGGTGCATTTTACTATATGGAGGACTATGGAGGTGCATTATACTATATGGAGGGCTATGAGGGTGCATTATACCATATGGAGGGCTATGGGGTCCATTATACCATATGGAGGGCTATGGGCTGCATTTTACTATATGGAGGACTATAGGGGTGCATTATACTATATGGAAGACTATGGGAGTGCATTATACCATATGGAGGGCTATGTAGGTGCATTTTACCATATGGAGGGCTATGAGGGTGCATTATACCATATGGAGGGCTATGAGGGTGCATTATACCATATGGAGGGCTATGGGGGTCCATTATACCATATGGAGGGCTATGGGGTGCATTTTACTAGATGGAGGGCTATTGGGGTGTATTATACTATATGGAGGACTATGGGCAGTGCATTCTACTATATGGAGGGCTATGGGGGTGCATTATACTGTATGGAGGACTATGGGGACTATATTATGGATGACTATAGGAGTACTTTATATTATATGGAAGACTGGGGAGTGTATTATAATATATGGATAACTATTTGGGGTGCGTTATACTATATGGAGGACTCTGAAATGCGTTAGCTATTATATCAGGATATCTGTTTATGGGAAAGCTGGGTGCAGAGGGAAAAAGCCAAGTGTCAGTGTAATAATCCTGTACCCCGAACTGCGGGGGAGGCCCCAGGTCTGAATTTTGCATCATGGCCCATTGAACTCCAGTTACGGCACTGTCTATAGGCACGGTCATGGAGTAGAGCTGCCCACTGGACTCCTGCATACAAACAGCAGGGATTTCAGCCAATAAAATACAAGCTATATGGCGTCTTTTCCAGTAACCCTTTGTATCCCTCTGCTCCGCTCCTTTCGTTCCGTGCTGTCTGCAGATTGCCGGTGTGCACGATGTGACTGGTCCCTTTTAATGTCTCCAGTGTGTGATGTAGGATGAGATTGCAGCTCCTTCCTCCGCTTTCTTCCGGACGGAGGCCGCAGAGTCCCTGTAGCCGTCTCTCCAGTCCTGCAGCCGCAGCGCTGGCCAAGTGATGAGCTCAGTCCTCCGCGCTGGGGCCGTTTCCTCTTCTGCTTCACAAAAATCCTCCTGTTTATTTACATGATTTCAGTTTACGTCGTTTCCAAGTGCAGAGGTTTCTCCGATTTGTTTCCGGTATTATGTTTCCTCATTTCCCCGGAGATTACCCGGCCTGTGGTCATCGCTCACGTGCGCAGGGCCACGAGTTCAGAATGTGGTCTTGTGCCTCGCTGCCCGCCGCTGGTCTCACTGACACTGCTGATTAGTTATTTATTTATTATTATTTATATTACTAATAATCATATAATTATTATTATATGATTATTAATAATATAAATAATCAAATAATGATAGATAATATAAATAATCATATTAATAATAATAATAATCATAGAAATAAAAGTATTATTTATATTAATAATAATCATATACATAATCATTTTAATATTATTTATGATTATTTATATGATCATAAATAATCATCATAATATAAATAATAATCATAAATAATAACTATGATTATTATTGATTATGATATGATTATAATTATATTTATAATATTATTATGATTATTATTATTACATTTCTTTTCCATCAATGTGGACTCTGTTCTTGCAAATACACAATTTTTCCAAAATGATTATTTAGGTCAGATAATCTGAGCTGATTTGCATGTGACGCTCGACTGCCCTGCGGTATACGGAGATCGCAGAGTACATAGGTGCAAATATATATATATATTGGGGGGGGGGGGGGGAGGAGAGAGGCTGAAGTGATGGGGGGGAGAGAGACTGGAGTGATGGGGGGGGGGGGGAGAGAGGCTGGAGTGATGGGGGGGTGAAGAGGCTGGAGTGATGGGGGGGGTGAAGAGGCTGGAGTGATGGGGGGGTGAAGAGGCTGGAGTGATGGGGGGGGGGGTGAAGAGGCTGGAGTGATGGGGGGGGTGAAGAGGCTGGAGTGATGGGGGGGGTGAAGAGGCTGGAGTGATGGGGGGGGAAGAGAGGCTGGAGTGATGGGGGGGGGGGGAGAGAGGCTGGAGTGATGGGGGGGGGGGAGAGAGGCTGGAGTGATGGGGGGGTGAAGAGGCTGGAGTGATGGGGGGGGGTGAAGAGGCTGGAGTGATGGGGGGGGTGAAGAGGCTGGAGTGATGGGGGGGGTTTAGAGGCTGGAGTGATGGGGGGGGTGAAGAGGCTGGAGTGATGGGGGGGTTTAGAGGCTGGAGTGATGGGGGGGGAAGAGAGGCTGGAGTGATGGGGGGGGGGGGAGAGAGGCTGGAGTGATGGGGGGGGGGGGGGAGAGAGGCTGGAGTGATTGGGGGGGGGGGGAGAGAGGCTGGAGTGATGGGGGGGGGGGGAGAGAGGCTGGAGTGATGGGGGGGGGGAGAGAGGCTGGAGTGATGGGGGGGGGGGAGAGAGGCTGGAGTGATGGGGGGGGTGAAGAGGCTGGAGTGATGGGGGGGGTGAAGAGGCTGGAGTGATGGGGGGGGGTGAAGAGGCTGGAGTGATGGGGGGGGTGAAGAGAGGCTGGAGTGATGGGGGGCGGGGGAGAGAGGCTGGAGTGATGGGGGGGGAGAGGCTGGAGTGATGGGGGGTGGGGGAGGCTGGAGTGATGGGGGGTGTGGAGAGGCTGGAGTGATGATGGGGGGGGGGTGAAGAGGCTGGAGTGATGATGGGGGGGGGTGAAGAGGCTGGAGTGATGGGGGGGGGGGAGAGGCTGGAGTAATGGGGGGGGGAAAGAGGCTGGAGTGATGGGGGGGGGAGAGCCTGGAGTGATGGGGGGGGGGGGAGAGAGCTGCAGTGATGGGGGGGGGAGAGGCTGGAGTGATGGGGGGGAAGAGGCTGGAGTGATGGGGGGGGGGAAGAGGCTGGAGTGATGGGGGGCGGGGGAGAGAGGCTGGAGTGATGGGGGGGGGGTGGAGAGGCTCAAGTGATGGGGGGGAAAGAGGCTGGAGTGGTTGGTGGGGAAGAGGCTGGAGTGATGGGGGGGGAAGAGGCTGGAGTGGTGGGTGGGGAAGAGGAGAGGCTGGAGTGATGGGGGGGGGAGGCTGGAGTGATGGGGGGGTGTGGAGAGGCTGGAGTGATGGGGGGTGTGGAGAGGCTGGAGTGATGGGGGGGGTGAAGAGGCTGGAGTGATGGGGGGGTGAAGAGGCTGGAGTGATGGGGGGGTGAAGAGGCTGGAGTGATGGGGGGGGGGGGGGAGAGGCTGGAGTGATGGGGGGGGGGGAAGGCTGGAGTGATGGGGGGCGGGGGAGAGAGGCTGGAGTGATGGGGGGGGGAAGGCTGGAGTGATGGGGGGCGGGGGAGAGAGGCTGGAGTGATGGGGGGGAGAGGCTGGAGTGATGGGGGTGGGGGGGGAGAGGCTGGAGTGATGGGGGGGGGGGGGAGAGGCTGGAGTGATGGGGGGGGGGGGGGGAGAGGCTGGAGTGATGGGGGGGGGGGGAGAGGCTGGAGTGATGGGGGGGGGGGGAGGCTGGAGTGATGGGGGGGGGGGAGGCTGGAGTGATGGGGGGGAAGAGGCTGGAGTGATGGGGGGGTGCGGAGAGGCTGGAGTGATGATGGGGGGGAAAGAGGCTGGAGTGATGGGGGGGGAAAGAGGCTGGTGTGATGGGGGGGAGAGGCTGGAGTGATGGGGGGGGGGAAGAGGCTGGAGTGATGGGGGGGGGGAAGAGGCTGGAGTGATGGGGGGGGGGAAGAGGCTGGAGTGATGGGGGGGGGGGAAAAGAGGCTGGAGTGATGGGTGGGGAAGAGGAGAGGCTGGAGTGATGGGGGGGGGGGGAAGAGGCTGGAGTGATGGGGGGGGGGGAAAAGAGGCTGGAGTGATGGGTGGGGAAGAGGAGAGGCTGGAGTGATGGGGGGGGGGGGAAGAGGCTGGAGTGATGGGGGGGGGGGGAAGAGGCTGGAGTGATGGGGGGGGGGGGAAGAGGCTGGAGTGATGGGGGGCGGGGGAGAGAGGCTGGAGTGATGGGGGGGGGTGGAGAGGCTCAAGTGATGGGGGGGGAAAGAGGCTGGAGTGGTTGGTGGGGAAGAGGCTGGAGTGATGGGGGGGGGGGGGGGAAGAGGCTGGAGTGATGGGGGGCGGGGGAGAGAGGCTGGAGTGATGGGGGGGGTGGAGAGGCTCAAGTGATGGGGGGGAAAGAGGCTGGAGTGGTTGGTGGGGAAGAGGCTGGAGTGATGGGGGGAGGGGGAAGAGGCTGGAGTGGTGGGTGGGGAAGAGGAGAGGCTGGAGTGATGGGGGGGTGTGGAGAGGCTGGAGTGATGGGGGGGTGAAGAGGCTGGAGTGATGGGGGGGTGAAGAGGCTGGAGTGATGGGGGGGGTGAAGAGGCTGGAGTGATGGGGGGGGGTGAAGAGGCTGGAGTGATGGGGGGGGGTGAAGAGGCTGGAGTGATGGGGGGGGGGGGAAGAGGCTGGAGTGGTGGGTGGGGAAGAGGAGAGGCTGGAGTGATGGGGGGGGAGGCTGGAGTGATGGGGGGGTGTGGAGAGGCTGGAGTGATGGGGGGGTGAAGAGGCTGGAGTAGTTGGTGGGGAAGAGGCTGGAGTGATGGGGGGGGAAGAGGCTGGAGTGGTGGGTGGGGAAGAGGAGAGGCTGGAGTGATGGGGGTGTGTGGAGAGGCTGGAGTGATGGGGGGGGAAAGAGGCTGGAGTGATGGGGGGGGGGGGAAGAGGCTGGAGTGATGGGGGGGGAAAGAGGCTGGAGTGATGGGGGGGGGGGAGAGGCTGGAGTGATGGGGGGGGGGAGAGGCTGGAGTGATGGGGGGGGGGAGAGGCTGGAGTGATGGGGGGGGGGGAGAGGCTGGAGTGATGGGGGGGGGGGGGGGGAGAGAGGCTGGAGTGATGGGGGGGGGGGGGATGGAGTGGGAGGAGTATATATTAATCGAAAGTGCTCGGCCCCCCTGTATTGAGGCTGTATCTGTGTAACGTGAGGTCTTGCGGTACTGTGAGTTTCTTCATGTGATCAGCAGTTGTTGCTACATCCACACAGTAAATTTCCGCATTTCCCCCGGATGATGCTGAGTATTTATCCTTCTCGCACACTCGTGGTGCCGCATTGTTGCATTCACCTTTAGGAGCCTGGTGATGTTCTGGCTCCTGAGACGCCTCCCACTAACGAGTACGGTAAAGATCTTCGGCGTCCATCACTCTCCTTGTCTGTTTTGAATGTCTAGAAAAAGTTTTGTGACTTTTTCCAATTGTTGCAAAACTACATTTCCCAGCATGCCTTGATAGCCGGCGTGTGTCAGGACTGGGTGGGATCTGTGCGATTGCTGCAGAATCTGTGGAAGTGGATCTGATGTTTCGTCACTTTGCAGCGTTGTGTAGTGCGCTCTCCGGAGCCAGGACCTGTGCAATGTGCTGGGGGAGACTTTCCCCGTAGGATTGAGTAACTGGTAATAAGTATATCACTACACTGGATGACCTCGTCGTGGGTGACCTTGGGCGCGTCGCTGGCTCGGCTCTTGTTTTAGCAACCATACATTGCTTGTGTCGTCAGGTATTGGCAGAGCGCCGGAATGTGGGTCATGTGACCCGGACACATGGTCAGGTATTGGCAGAGTGCCGGAATGTGGGTCATGTGACCCGGACACATGCTCCCAAATATTGCATGGGAACATAAAGCTGACGGCGCGCACAGAGGGGGCATGATCTGCTGCGAAATGCAAATGGACTGTTACATTGTGTAGTTTATAGGGTCTGTTGATAAAAGGGATTTTACAATCTTCAAGTTGCAGACTTTACCTGTATAGTGCCTGGTGCTTTATTTAAAGGGGTTGTCCACTTTCAGAAAATTTTTGTCTGCCGACTCAGTTCGTTGTAAATCAAAAATCGAACAAACAAAAGCCGTTCTGTGCCTTATTTTTACTTACTTTCCTGACACATGGTTCTTCCTGGGTTTCTTCCTATTATGTGTGGTGTATATTGCGGATTTTTGGGGACCATGTTGCGGTGTTTTAAAGGTTGTCGCTGACACGTAGCGAAGAACCTGAAACTCTGAAGAGTTACATTACACGAGGCTTTTATGTTTCAGAGCTGTCGAATCTTACGTGAACCTGTGTTGGGACTGAAGGTAAAAGGCAAAAGGTTTCCAAAAAATGCCGCCCGGTGACATGTCATCAGTCAGGACATTCTTCTTCTTCTGCCGTCTCGCTTCTTTGGTTAGGTTTCTTCTTCTCATTGTGTGGCCCTTGCAGTAACTCGATCTGTTGTTGTCCTTTGTCGTTCCAGACTTCACATGACACGTGCGACAGTAAAACTGTGTGTGACGTATGGGAAGTGACATCGATAGTGTTTCTGCTGAAAATAAATTTTTACCACCCAGTAAATAAAAACATGGCGTCCGAGTCATTGAGACTGGCATTGTGCATGCAAGGAAAGGGCTTAGTGACTTGTGTCCATTGCATTCACTTAACGGTTTTGTACAGTCTAATGTTGAAAAATTGCAGACATTCTGATTCTGTATGACTGCGAAGTCCTGAGACCTCAAAGTGCGTGCACTGCACACTGTCAGGAGTCATCTGTTGCCAGTGTAAGCGGGCAGTCATGTGACACATGTAATCACGTGCCAATTAGGCATGCATGCCGCACGTAATACAAGTGAATTGAGGGAAGCTGAGCACCTCTAGTAGTTATTTCCCATACTTGCAGTCGCTTATCCGCCCACTCAAATCACAGACACTGTAAAATCCTGACAGTGTGCTGTGCACACACTATCGGGATTCAGAAGTATGTATTCACATAGAAGTGACTGCAGACTTTCGTGAGAAGATTGGACAACCTCTTTAAGGAATTGGGAACATGTTACTGGCGGTGTAACAGTCATGTGGTTTCTGGCCATAGAAGGCCACACCATTTGGCTGCACACTGCTACATACTCCCTGACTTTCCATTGCTTCTGCTGTCCCTATTCATTGGTATAGGCATCTTTCCTTCTGGATTCATCTCTCCCATTTTGGACCCAGCATGAGCTCTCCTTCCACCCAGCTGCTGATCATCAGCATTATCTTGGTGTTTAAATACTCCCATCTTCCCTGGACTGATGCTGGTGATATTTTCTGTTCATTCAAGCCTTTGTTGCAAGCAGGTGGCTTGTACTCCTCACTCTTAACATTGTTGAATCTCTGCTTCTACCTGAGTCATCTGTAGATAAGTAGTTTATGCTTTTTCCCCTGTGTCCTCCTTGTCTCTTCTATAGCGTTTAGTGGGGTTGATGAAGAGCTCATCCCATCTGTTCCCTATTTAGGGTCCAGCACTAAGAATACCTAGGGTCAGGTATCCGGCTCGTTGCAGAACCTATCTAGGGTGGTGAGGACCAGTGGTAGGTTCGGTCAGGGGTCACAATCTTCCCTCTCCATAGACACAGGGTTTCCCTTTCGCTGTGCGCGTGGCACCTAACGTGACCCCGATGTGCGCCTCCCCGGGGACTGTGTGTTTCTGGAGTGTATTTCGCCACTAAAGTAATGTAACTTGTAAAGGATTTGTTGGGGGGGCATCGCCACCTCCTGCCCCATCCAAGCTGTGCCCACTTTGGTGGCTCTGGCAATGATTGACATGTCCATACCGATAGTCTCAATTTTAAATTATTTTTTTTATGCTAATTGGAAATGGTTTTTATACAAAGGACCTGAAAAAAATTCTTTAAAGCAGATCCATAGTTCTTGTTTGGTCCTTCAATGGCACCGGTCATCATGTGTTACATATGGAGGTAGTGGCACGGTTATTAAGGCCTATAAAGTTGCTTGGTTCATACAGGTCCAATATTGGTCTTGAGAAACGTCCTTTAAATGGAAATCAGGGTGGAAGTGCTCAGGGGGCGTGTCAAAGCATTTAAAAGTGCAAGTGTATTGACACGCCCCCAGTGCACTTCCAGCCTGATTTGCATATGTCTTGTAAGCTACATTTCTCATGACTAGGGCATTGAATCTGTACAAAAGTGTCATTTTTAGATGGACGGGCACCCGTGCAGGGTCTTTCCAACTGCTTGGTTTATTGGAGCAATTATTATTTTTTGTTACTTTTTGGGGTGTTTTTGCCCCTGATCTGGGGTAGGACCCCGCTATCTGCAGCAGGAGGTTCCCGTTCGTCCGATGATCTCATGATGCTTTATTGAATTCTTCCAGATAAGATGGGATCTAAATAAGGAACGAACATAAAACTTTACGTGTCCGCGTGATCTCCCGGCCTCGGGGGTGGTTGGATTTTTTTTTTTTGCTAATATTTCCGTCGTGTTCATTGTGGGAACGTCAATTACTCCCTGGAGATAGGTACTCGGGCTTTTAGCTCCTGATAGTCTCTGTTGTCAGCGCTGAAGGTCACTCGGTGAGACGAGACACTGACCGCGTGATCAGGGGACGATCTCAAGTAGCCGGACCCAGGTCAGCTCGGCAGGACAGTCTATACGGGCACCTGGAGGCCGAGCCACGTATGATCCCTTCCCTCTATATACATAGATCACAGGGTCTCTGGAGGTCTGAACCAAGCTCTGAATAAAGTCTGATAACGTGGAACCTAATTTACCCATGTTAACGGAGTTCTCCGAATTCATAACACCTGCCGCAGCTTGTTTCAACAGAACCAACTGGTTTTACTCCCCCTCCCCCTCCCCAGGTCCATGCCTAAGACTCCGTCATTTCCTTCATTGTCTGTTATTGTCTGCTATTCTGATGTCATATCGGCAGCACTGCAGCCGATCATTGACTTCCGTGGCTACTCCCCAGTCATTAGCACGGACGGCTGGGCTCGCTGGCTTCAGCACTGGCAAAACTAAATCTGCACTGTGCACAACAGAAGCCAGAAGCACTGGAGAGAAAACAACCTATAGGCAGGCGGCAAGGGTTTTCCTTAACTGGAAAACCCCTTTAATGCTGCTAGTGTGCATGTGGCGCTGCTCCCCTATACCTTGCCCATACAAGTAAAGCTGTGAGTGAGCATGTGCACCACTGCATCAATCTCAGTCTTGGTGAAGGACCCATAGTCAGACCCCTACTGATGAAACCTTTATCACCTATGTTGTGGACTAGGAACTATTCTGTACTCTTGTGTTTCCCGAGCTCTGCTTCTTAGAAACTCATTGTTGTCTCCTCCGAAAATGGCAAGGAACCTGCCAGCTCCTGCGTTTCCCAAAAATTAGACCGGGTCCTATACTACTTTTGGCACCAAAATATACATTAGTGCTTACTTTTTAGAGTATGTCTTGTATTTTCAATGGGATCAGTGATTTGGGTCGCCTGTTAATAGAAATGAATATTCACCTCCTTCTCTGCCCATATTCCCACCCCTCTGTGCCGCTGTTAATAATTCAGGCAGACAGCCGTATTAGTGCCCGAGGATCGCATCGTAATGCCCGGCCTGAGCAAAGAGCAACCAGACAGTCCTTTCATCGCAATGTGATGCTTGGGCAGTAATATAGCCGTCTGACTGAATCACTGGCACAGAGGGGTGGGTTGGGACTATGGGCAGAGAAGGGGGTGAATATTCATTTCCATCAACACACGTTCCAACCACTGATGCACTGGTACACAGAGGAGTTAGTGGGGGGGCGGGGGAAAGGGTGAATATTCATTATTATTAATAATATAATAATAATTAATATAAATATATATTTTTAATAACATATGTTTCAATCACTGACGTCGGCACAATAGGGTGGGCAGGAATATGGGCTGAGAATGGGGTGAATGTTCATTACCATTAACAGGCGACCCAGTCACTGATGCCAGCGCAGAGTGGTGGGTGGGGGTAGGGGGTGAATATTCATTCTTCAGTAACGCACATTTCAATCACTGACAATGGCACATTGGGGTGAGGGGTGGGTGGGGGAAATGAGGTGAATATTCATGTTTTTTAGTAACGCACATTTCAATCACTGATTGGGCTATGAAGGGGGTGAATATTATTTTTCAGTAACGTACATTTCAATCACTGATGCCGGCACAATGGGTGGGCAGGAATATTGGCTGAGAATGGGGTGAATATTTATTTTCATTAACAGGTGACCCAATCACTGATGCCAGCACAGAGGGGGATGGGGATGAATATTCATTTTTCAGTAAGACACATTTCAATCACTGACGACGGCAGATGGGGTGGGCAGAAATATGGACTAGGAAAGGGTGAATATTCATTTCCATTACCAGGCGACCCAATCGCTGATACCAGCACAGAGGGGTGGGTGGGGAATGGGGGGGAATATTCATCTTTCTGTAATGGACATTTCAATCACTGATTGGGCTATGAAGGGGGTGAATATTCATTTTCCATTAAGACTTTAAACTTCTTACAGTGACACAACGGGGCCAATAAAAGTTACATAACCTGAATGCTTATTTTTGGAGCAGGGCTTATATTATACGCATACTTCAAAAAGGGGCTTTTTTTTTCAGGGTAGGTCTAATTTTTGGGGATAAACACGGTAGTTCACTGCCTCCTGCACGGTTACAATCATGCATATATATTTTTCAGAAACATTTCAATGTTTCAGACAAGACTTAGTTTAAAGATCCGGGGATCCGCGTCCCCCAGCGCTGCTGCAGATGATTGACAGGTGTCGTGTGTGTAATTAGCAATATACCGGGCAAACCCTGGAGCAGCCCTATAACACAGGATGGCAAACCTGTTGAGCCTTGTGATTAGTGTGCGGGGGAAACCAGGACGAGCAGTGGGTGACAGTGCGCTCGTCAGCGGCTGCGAGGCCTCTGACAACACCCTGCTGGGTAACCGGTTCTCCTGTGCCCGGCAGGACCTGTGCGCTCCGCACCGCCCGGCTCACTGACTCCGTCTCATTGACAGGAATGTGCTCCGTCATTGTCAGCCTGCCAGCGAGCACACGGGATCCCGGCCGGCCCGGGGTGGCTTTATGCTTGCACTTGTTGCAGTACAGAATGTTTTCGCCCATTACCTTGTGCTCTTAAAAGCCTCATTAAATCTTGAGTTTATTTTTTCAATGTGGCATCGTCCTATTGGCTGATCTCAGTGGATTGGGAGTGATCTCCGCCTCGTCACAATCTCTCTTTTTATGTTTTCCAAGTATGCAAAGCGGCTCCCAAGAGCCAAACCAGAGACCCATCTGTGGACCGCTCTGTTTCGGGGGTTTTGCCCCTCAGCAGCACAAAGCAGGGTATTGATTGACAGAATGGGATGCTATAGAGGCAAAATGTGTGCGATGGTCTACAAAGTAGGCTCTGGTTTGGCTGATAAGAGCTTCTTTGCAAGTTTTTTTCCCCATGGGGCATTTGTTAAAGCAGTGAGTACTTTTGTGAGCTGCAAATTGTGTAAAATAAAAATTGCCTCCTTTTAGGATCAGGTGCATTTTGCGGAATTAACTTTCTTCTCTTTTTATTATGTTTTTTTTATAAAATTTTTTATATGTATGTGTATGTATGTATGTATGTGTATGTATGTGTATGTATGTGTATGTATGTGTATGTATGTGTATGTATGTGTATGTATGTGTATGTATGTGTATATATGTATGTATGTGTATATATGTATGTGTGTGTATATATGTATGTGTGTGTATATATGTATGTGTGTGTATATATGTATGTGTGTGTATATATGTATGTGTGTATATATGTATGTGTGTATATATGTATGTGTGTGTATATATGTATGTATATGTGTATGTGTATGTATGTGTATGTATATATGTATGTGTATGTATATATGTATGTATATATGTATGTGTATGTATATGTTCTCATACATTTTTTATAATATATATATATATATATATATATATATATATATATATATTTAGTAAGAAAATTATTAAATATATAAAAATGTGTCGATTTCGTTAGGTTAATTCATCAATATTGGGGTACAGCCTTGATCAGCAGTTTGTAGGGGTTTTCGTGATATCTTTACAGTCTCATTCCACCAAGCAGTAATACAGCCAAAACGCAGCAGCCCCTGCAAAATATCTGATAGACGGCGGTGCAGAAATGGTCTAATCATTTTTTAAGTCCCTGTCAGAGGGATTGTGGAGGCCAGTGCAAACCCTTCTGCATGCACTGTAATTTGCCGAATCCTAAAAGTGTGCACTGTACACACTGTTGGGATTGTCGTTTTGAGTTGACTTCATGCGATTTCAAATTGTCGCATAAAACATTGGAAGCGAATGAGACTCAGGCCGGCACGTGACTGTAGATATGCAAATGATATACTTTACATCAACTGCTTGAACCTGCAAGCAAAGCTAAATCCTAACAGTGTGTCTATTACATTGTTTAGGATTTGGAAAGCTGCAGTACTTGCCAAAGATTTGCACTAAGCTGGACAACCCCTTTAAGCCTTTTATCTACGGAAGCTGTGAGACAAAGTCTGTCGTGACGGTAACCTTTATCTGCGCACACTTCTATAGCCTCACATATGGCGGGTCGTACACTTCTGATTTTTGTACGTCAGATTCGTGCACATTCACTTGTAATCTTAATTTTTCATTTCTCCTGTAAGCAAAGTCTTACTGACGACTGTTACCTGCAAGTATGAAAAGATGTTGTCTGTTGAAATCTAGTTATCACCTATGTGCTGGAGAGGCCATAACTTCTAGATCGTGGTGGTCCGACCACTGGGACCCTATCAGAAATAAGCAGCCGTAGGTGTATCCACTCCATTCATTCTCAATGGTCTGCTGAGGACAGCGCTCATCACTAGTTATGAGTATTGAGCACCCGAGCATGGTAGTGCCCGCTCATCACTAGTTACCAGTACTGAGCACCCGAGCATGGTAGTGCCCACTCATCACTAGTTACCAGTACTGAGCATCTGAGCATGGTAGTGCCCGCTCATCACTAGTTACCAGTACTGAGCACCCGAGCATGGTAGTGCCCGCTCATCACTAGTTACGAGTACTGAGCATGGTAGTGCCCGCTCATCACTAGTTACCAGTACTGAGCACCTGAGCATGGTAGTGCCCGCTCATCACTAGTTACGAGTACTGAGCACCCGAGCATGGTAGTGCCCGCTCATCACTTGTCAATCACTTCTTCTCAGATTGAAAACTGCTAAACCATCTCCTCATAGTCTTCTTCTATTTGGGCTGTTGAAGCACTTGCATTTGGGTAAGGGGACGGTCATCTCTCCAGGACTGGAGAGGGAAGAAAGAAAAGGAGAGACAATGGCCGCCTCCTCTGGACAAAGAAGGCATTAATTTATGTATTCCCCCTCCCCCTGCACCATCTGATTTTTAGTATGGGACAGATTAGAAAGGGGAGGGTGCATGTGACTTCAGATAAACTCGCCAAAATCCTGACCCTAGCCGGTGAATAAAGTGACGCCTCTATGCCGGGAGATTGGAAATCAGACAGAAATGCTTCTTCATTGGATATTTGGTTAAAATAATGAATGTGTTTGCGCAGTGTATTCGGAGCGTCGGCTGAATGTGTTTGCGCAGTGTATTCGGAGCGTCGGCTGAATGTGTTTGCGCAGTGTGTTCGGAGCGTCGGCTGAATGTGTTTGCGCAGTGTGTTCGGAGCGTCGGCTGAATGTGTTTGCGCAGTGTGTTCGGAGCGTCGGCTGAATGTGTTTGCGCAGTGTGTTCGGAGCGTCGGCTGAATGTGTTTGCGCAGTGTGTTCGGAGCGTCGGCTGAATGTGTTTGCGCAGTGTGTTCGGAGCGTCGGCTGAATGTGTTTGCGCAGTGTGTTCGGAGCGTCGGCTGAATGTGTTTGCGCAGTGTGTTCGGAGCGTCGTCTGAATGTGTTTGCGCAGTGTGTTCGGAGCGTCGGCTGAATGTGTTTGCGCAGTGTGTTCGGAGCGTCGGCTGAATGTGTTTGCGCAGTGTATTCGGAGCGTCGGCTGAATGTGTTTGCGCAGTGTATTCGGAGCGTCGGCTGAATGTGTTTGCGCAGTGTATTCGGAGCGTCGGCTGAATGTGTTTGCGCAGTGCATTCTGAGCGTCGGCTGAATGTGGTCTCCCCTTTTTGTTGCCAGATGTTACTCCAGGTTTTGGTTTGTAGATTTTAGGATCTGTGTTTTTGCCGGGAGGGGGTCATCGGCTTCTTCCACCCTTTATTCCCCGCGCTGGGTGCAGTACTCTGTTTTTATACCGCTCTCCATTTATAGATAGAGTTCCCCGCTCAGCTCTCGGCTGCTGCTTTCTGAGTGAAAGTGTATAAATCTCCTGTTATTATCCCGATCCCCGGCGTCTTTTGTGCTGTCAGATTCTCCCGGTAGAAAGTCCTCAAGTGACATCTGACCTACATCAACCTTCTGCTGCGACCGGTGCCAGGACGCTCGCTGTGCCCCCTCCTGCCCACCCCAGCACCGCAGCCGCCAAAGAAGCCAGGAGGCTCTGATCACAAATAAGGGGCAACATGATGGTCATTACCAAGTTCACGCCTCCATCTGAGGCACATTTAGGCCTTGTTCACACCTTGCTTTTTTTTTTTTTTAGCTGTGAACTACAGCAAAACAATGGGCAGAGAAAACATTCGCTAGAAATATATATATAAAGTCAGGGGCCCAATGCACAAGGATTCACATCAATGGGCGATTCTGCCGTCTTGGTGTCGGGATCTCCTCTTTTGGAGGTTATTTTGGGCACTCTCTGGTTTTTATTCCTTTACCCTTCTCCTTTTGTATTATTGGATACATATTGATTTTTGGTATAAATTGCCTCCAATCACAGAGCAATCCACTATGTCCCTAGTTACATCATAAATACAAACCTAAAAAAGCAGCAGGGCCACAAATTGATAAATAAGAACATAATTTATTGATTAGAAAACGGTTACATAAAATCCCGCATACATAAGCTACAGCTATATTATATAAGGGGAAACCTCGCACTACAAACCGGCGTGTAGGGACAGGGTGCATATACCATATACTATGCATTAATCTAGACACATTGTTATAGGCTCACAGTGAAAGAGCAGTATATAGCATGGATATCAGCACAGTATATAGCATGGATATCAGCACAGTATATAGCATGGATATCAGCACAGTATATAGCATGGATATCAGCACAGTATATAGCATGGATATCAAGACCGTATATAGCATGGGTATCAGCACAGTATATAGCATGGATATCAGCACAGTATATAGCATGGATATCAGCACAGTATATAGCATGGATATCAACACAGTATATAGCATGGATATCAAGACCGTATATAGCATGGGTATCAGCACAGTATATAGCGTGGATATCAGCACAGTATATAGCGTGGATATCAGCACAGTATATAGCGTGGATATCAGCACAGTATATAGCGTGGATATCAGCACAGTATATAGCGTGGATATCAGCACAGTATATAGCGTGGATATCAGCACAGTATATAGCGTGGATATCAGCACAGTATATAGTGGATATCAGCACAGTATATAGCGTGGATATCAGCACAGTATATAGCATGGATATCGGCACAGTATATAGCATGGATATCGGCACAGTATATAGCGTGGATATCGGCACAGTATATAGCGTGGATATCGGCACAGTATATAGCGTGGATATCGGCACAGTATATAGCGTGGCTATCGGCACAGTATATAGCGTGGCTATCGGCACAGTATATAGCGTGGATATCAGCACAGTATATAGCGTGGATATCGGCACAGTATATAGCGTGGATATCAGCACAGTATATAGCGTGGATATCAGCACAGTATATAGCGTGGATATCAGCACAGTATATAGCGTGGATATCGGCACAGTATATAGCGTGGATATCGGCACAGTATATAGCGTGGCTATCGGCACAGTATATAGCGTGGCTATCGGCACAGTATATAGCGTGGCTATCGGCACAGTATATAGCGTGGCTATCGGCACAGTATATAGCGTGGCTATCGGCACAGTATATAGCGTGGATATCGGCACAGTATATAGCGTGGATATCGGCACAGTATATAGCGTGGATATCGGCACAGTATATAGCGTGGATATCAGCACAGTATATAGCGTGGATATCAGCACAGTATATAGCGTGGATATCAGCACAGTATATAGCGTGGATATCAGCACAGTATATAGCGTGGATATCAGCACAGTATATAGCGTGGATATCAGCACAGTATATAGCGTGGATATCAGCACAGTATATAGCGTGGATATCAGCACAGTATATAGCGTGGATATCAGCACAGTATATAGCGTGGATATCAGCACAGTATATAGCGTGGATATCAGCACAGTATATAGCGTGGCTATCAGCACAGTATATAGCGTGGCTATCAGCACAGTATATAGCGTGGCTATCAGCACAGTATATAGCGTGGCTATCAGCACAGTATATAGCGTGGCTATCAGCACAGTATATAGCGTGGCTATCAGCACAGTATATAGCGTGGCTATCAGCACAGTATATAGCGTGGCTATCAGCACAGTATATAGCGTGGCTATCAGCACAGTATATAGCGTGGATATCAGCACAGTATATAGCGTGGCTATCAGCACAGTATATAGCGTGGCTATCAGCACAGTATATAGCGTGGCTATCAGCACAGTATATAGCGTGGCTATCAGCACAGTATATAGCGTGGCTATCAGCACAGTATATAGCGTGGCTATCAGCACAGTATATAGCGTGGCTATCAGCACAGTATATAGCGTGGCTATCAGCACAGTATATAGCGTGGCTATCAGCACAGTATATAGCGTGGCTATCAGCACAGTATATAGCGTGGCTATCAGCACAGTATATAGCGTGGCTATCAGCACAGTATATAGCGTGGATATCAGCACAGTATATAGTGTGGATATCAGCACAGTATATAGCGTGGATATCAGCACAGTCAAAGAATGTTAACCTATAGTCACCTGTAGAGGCCAATGTGATCCCATAATTGAATACCTGTACTAACCAGTAGCAGTGTTGATCGTAGCTGGCAGCCGATATTCGCTCCCCATGGTAGAGGTCCATTTGTCCTAGTAACTAACCTGGAGCCATGTATGTATCGTGCACCACGTCCCGCATGCTCCTGCACCGCGCCGCTGCCAGATTTACATTGCATCTGGAATATATGGCCGCGTTTGACAATACTTAGAAAGTGAAATAAGTTTCTGAAATCTCGGGTTCAAATTCTTTGTGTTTTTGCTGTTTTTGTTGTGTGGTTTTTTTTAAAAAAAATTTTTGTATCCATTCATATGAATTGGGGAAAAAATGCATGTAAAAGTGCACAGAAAATTGTATAAAAACAAACTTATTTCATGCAGCATTTTCTTTCCTTCCAACAGTTTTTTTTTTTTGCTACAGAGAAGTCTGCTGCAAATACTGTGACGCTCGTTGCGCCGCCCGTCGAGGCTCGTTGCGCCGCCCGTCGAGGCTCGTTGCGCCGCCCGTCGAGGCTCGTTGCGCCGCCCGTCGAGGCTCGTTGCGCCGCCCGTCGAGGCTCGTTGCGCCGCCCGTCGAGGCTCGTTGCGCCGCCCGTCGAGGCTCGTTGCGCCGCCCGTCGAGGCTCGTTGCTGGCAGATTCTCTGTATTTGGACTAGTGGTTAAGAAGCAATTTACAACCATGGGCTGCATGGTCATGACATTCGGTGTCTACCGCTTGAGTAGTGGCAAACTCCATCAGTGGCCTGGTTTTCACCAGAAATCGGTCTTTTCATCAGATTTTACAATGCAAACTGCATACATGGTGAAATATATCTCAGGCCTCAAGAAGCTGGTGTTCTTATTGTCAAAATATCCAGAAAATGGTGATATTAATCATTGAGGGATCTCATGAGTCCCAGTGTGTTCAGTCTCTGTCCGCCCAGCCTGACATCTGCAGCTTGTACTGAGCAGTGTGAGGTCTCGGCAGGGAGGAGGGACACTGAGGAGCTGGCACTCACACTAGGGGATGGAGTTACATTTTAATTGTTACTAAGAATTATCAGCTATTTTGACACTGATTAGTAAAGGAAGTACACCAGTCTGTTCAGGTGTTGAATCTGCTTGGATGACTTGCATTTTTTGGCCACAAATCTGTAAGAAATGATTCTGTACATAATGCTCCGTCTCGTCCATTTCTCAGGGTTGTTTTGGCCCGCCGGCTAATATTAGCGGAGTTCCTCCTTATGCCGCTCTGAGCTTTTCAGTCTAATTTTAAGCTGCTTTTTTTAGGATCTATAGAATCGCGCATCAAGCACAAGTGGGGGGGACGTCGGAGGGGAGCGCGGAGACACCAAATTACATGCAATTAGTGATCCCGCCTGATGCAACCCGGGCTAATGGAGGGTTAGAGCTTTGTCTTTGTAGAGCTTTTGTCTCTCCCGCCTGCAGTCAGGATGCGCAAGTGATTGATGGCCCTTTTTTTTTACGTCATGTTTTTTTTTTTTTTCCAAGTTTGGAAAGTAGCGAACATAAGTTTACTGCCATCAAAGAGCCCAAACACAGACACCCCAAACCCATTACCTGCGGTGCGCGAAATAACCGACCTCATGTTGTGCTGCGGGAACGGCTGGGAGCAAAATGCAGGATCCACAATTTAATTTCATTGATGTTGTGTGATGAAATTGCATTATTTTTTTTTTTTCCGCTTTTTACTTTTTATTTTTTTCATTTTTTTTTTTTATAGCCGATTGCTTTGCTGTTGTTTCATAAATTTAAAAGCTCCGCGAAAATGACACACGGCAAATGGTTATCAATGGCGAACGAGATCGGAAATTTCCTTTCAGGGCTTGTTTTACTTCTGTTATCTGCACGACTCCCGGATGACTTTCTGTCCTTTTCTAAATAAATACGTTGCATTGATGTTCAGCTGCTGAAGACCCCCCTAACCCCACCACACAGTATAGACGGGGGCATCGGAAAGAAGGGTTACTTGTCCTGAAGGAGCGTTGGGAGAAGTCGCTCTTGGAGGATGGTTAGATCCCATTCTTAATTCATGACGGTGGGAATGATGACCCTCTATGGATGAGAAACGCTTACACATTGTGAGTGACACCCCTCCATGGATGAGAACCCCCCCCCCCACATATTGAGTGACCCCCCCCTCCATGGATGAGAAGCCCCCATACATTGTGAGTGACCCCTTCCATGGATGAAAAGCCCCCACATATTGTGAGTGACCCCCTCTATGGATGAGAAGCCCCCACAAATTGTGAGTGACCCCCTCCATGGATGAGAAGCCCCCATATATTGTGAGTGACCCCCTCCATGGATGAGAAGCCCCCACATATTGTGAGTGACCCCCTCCATGGATGAGAAGCCCCCACATATTGTGAGTGACCCCCTCCATGGATGAGAAGCCCCCACATATTGTGAGTCACCCCCTCCATGGATGAGAAGCCCCCACATATTGTGAGTGACCCCCTCCATGGATGAGAAGCCCCCACACATTGTGAGTGACCCCCTCCGTGGATGAGAAGCCCCCACACATTGTGAGTGACCCCCTCCGTGGATGAGAAGCCCCCACACATTGAGTGACCCCCTCCATGGCTTTTGCTGGTACCGTGAAAAAACAGCCTTTAATCTGCACAAAAAAAGTTGCAAGCAACTCAACATGTGAACATGGCCTGAGTATTCTGAAGTTTGCGGTCACATGGAGCGGCTGCAGACCTATTAGGAGACCAGATAACCCCTTTTAATAACTGCTTTCCACCCTGTCCCAAAGACGAGGACCCCGAGTAGGGGTCCCATTTTATTAAATCGAAACCAGGTGACCTTGTTATGGGATTCCAGTCTCCGCAGTCCGGCCTTTTCCTCGTAATTAATATCTGTGAGATCCGGCTCCTTTTTGCAGGCTCGGTCTGTAGGGAATGTATGGGTATTTTGCTTTCTTCACTCTTGCTCTTTTTGCAGGCTCGGTCTGTAGGGAATGTATGGGTATTTTGCTTTCTTCACTCTTGGTCTTTTTGCAGGCTCGGTCTGTAGGGAATGTATGGGTATTTTTGCTTTCTTCACTCTTGGTCTTTTTGCAGGCTCGGTCTGTAGGGAATGTATGGGTATTTTACTTTCTTCACTCTTGCTCTTTTTGCAGGCTCGGTCTGTAGGGAATGTATGGGTATTTTTGCTTTCTTCACTCTTGCTCTTTTTGCAGGCTCGGTCTGTAGGGAATGTATGGGTATTTTGCTTTCTTCACTCTTGGTCTTTTTGCAGGCTCGGTCTGTAGGGAATGTATGGGTATTTTTGCTTTCTTCACTCTTGCTCTTTTTGCAGGCTCGGTCTGTAGGTAATGTATGGGTATTTTTGCTTTCTTCACTCTTGGTCTTTTTGCAGGCTCGGTCTGTAGGGAATGTATGGGTATTTTTGCTTTCTTCACTCTTGCTCTTTTTGCAGGCTCGGTCTGTAGGGAATGTATGGGTATTTTTACTTTCTTCACTCTTGGTCTTTTTGCAGGCTCGGTCTGTAGGGAATGTATGGGTATTTTGCTTTCTTCACTCTTGGTCTTTTTGCAGGCTCGGTCTGTAGGGAATGTATGGGTATTTTGCTTTCTTCACTCTTGCTCTTTTTGCAGGCTCGGTCTGTAGGGAATGTATGGGTATTTTGCTTTCTTCACTCTTGCTCTTTTTGCAGGCTCGGTCTGTAGGGAATGTATGGGTATTTTTACTTTCTTCACTCTTGCTCTTTTTGCAGGCTCGGTCTGTAGGGAATGTTATGGCTATTTTTGCTTTCTTCACTCTTGCTCTTTTTGCAGGCTCGGTCTGTAGGGAATGTATGGGTATTTTGCTTTCTTCACTCTTGGTCTTTTTGCAGGCTCGGTCTGTAGGGAATGTTATGGGTATTTTGCTTTCTTCACTCTTGGTCTTTCTGCAGGCTCGGTCTGTAGGGAATGTATGGGTATTTTGCTTTCTTCACTCTTGCTCTTTTTGCAGGCTCGGTCTGTAGGGAATGTATGGGTATTTTGCTTTCTTCACTCTTGCTCTTTTTGCAGGCTCGGTCTGTAGGGAATGTATGGGTATTTTGCTTTCTTCACTCTTGCTCTTTTTGCAGGCTCGGTCTGTAGGGAATGTATGGGTATTTTTGCTTTCTTCTCTCTTGGTCTTTTTGCAGGTTCGGTCTGTAGGGAATGTATGGGTATTTTGCTTTCTTCTCTCTTGGTCTTTTTGCAGGCTCGGTCTGTAGGGAATGTTATGGGTATTTTTGCTTTCTTCACTCTTAGTCTTTTTGCAGGCTCGGTCTGTAGGGAATGTATGGGTATTTTTGCTTTCTTCACTCTTGCTCTTTTTGCAGGCTCGGTCTGTAGGGAATGTATGGGTATTTTGCTTTCTTCACTCTTGGTCTTTTTGCAGGCTCGGTCTGTAGGGAATGTATGGGTATTTTGCTTTCTTCACTCTTGGTCTTTTTGCAGGCTCGGTCTGTAGGGAATGTATGGGTATTTTTGCTTTCTTCACTCTTGCTCTTTTTGCAGGCTCGGTCTGTAGGGAATGTATGGGTATTTTGCTTTCTTCACTCTTGGTCTTTTTGCAGGCTCGGTCTGTAGGGAATGTATGGGTATTTTTGCTTTCTTCACTCTTGCTCTTTTTGCAGGCTCGGTCTGTAGGGAATGTATGGGTATTTTTGCTTTCTTCACTCTTGGTCTTTTTCCAGGCTCGGTCTATAGGGAATGTATGGGTATTTTTGCTTTCTTCACTCTTGCTCTTTTTGCAGGCTCGGTCTGTAGGGAATGTATGGGTATTTTTGCTTTCTTCATTATTGGACTTTTTGTTGATCAGTGTCTTTATTTTCTTACAGTTCTACCTTCAAGACACTAAGAGCAGTAATGGCACCTTCATAAACAGCCAGAGGTTGAGTCGGGGGTCCGAGGAGAGCCCGCCGTGTGAGATCCTATCGGGGGACATCATTCAGTTTGGGGTCGATGTAACAGAAAACACCAGGAAAGGTTTGTGCCGATCAGATCCGATGTTCTGTCTCTACAGCTCCTCTGAGTTTGCTGGCTGGTGGGATATGACGCAATGGTACAGATGTCTCTACAGTGCTCCTCTCCCCCCGGCATAGATCTCTTTCCAGTGCTCCTCTCCCCCCGGCATAGATCTTTCCAGTGCTCCTCTCCCCGCGGAATAGATATCTTTCCAGTGCTTCTCTCCCCCCGGCATAGATCTCTTTCCAGTGCTCCTCTCCCCCCCGGCATAGATCTCTTTCCAGTGCTCCTCTCCCCCCGGCATAGATCTCTTTCCAGTGCTCCTCTCCCCCCGGCATAGATCTCTTTCCAGTGCTCCTCTCCCCCCGGCATAGATCTCTTTCCAGTGCTCCTCTCCCCCCGGCATAGATCTCTTTCCAGTGCTCCTCTCCCCCCCGGCATAGATCTCTTTCCAGTGCTCCTCTCCCCAGGGTGGATTGATTTAAATCACGCCGATTTAAATCATGATTTAAATCACGATTTAAATCAAAAGATTTTTTTCTATTTAAATCGGATCGATTTAAATCATGATTTTAATCATGATTTAAATCACTGATTTAAATCAAAAGGTTTTTTTTTAATATAAATCACGATTAAAATGAGAAGTGAGAGCAGTGTGCATGTGCGCCCATAGTTACACGGACGAAACTAGGGGCAACGATCTAACGCCAGGGTGAGGGGGGGGACCCCAAAGTAAGTAAAAATCTTTTTTGTTTTACTATATGGCAATAGGTAGGTGTTTAAAAGCAGCATGTCTTAATTGTATAAACTATTAATAGCCTCCACATTTTGTTCATACTGCCCCTTTAATTCCACACTTCTAGCTTGGTTTCAGTTTTGGTTTAGTTTCTTTTTCCCTGCATTCAGTTGACATGCCCAAACTTGTTGGATAGTCAGCAGTACTTGGCTCAGGCTGTAGTAACATCAGCAGTGCTTGGCTCAGGCTGTAGTAACAATCAAACTTCATAAGTGATCTGTGTGAGCCATGGCAGCAGGTCGTAAGAGAGACCCTATTTGGGTTCATTTTGTTGAGATGCCAGCAGCAGATCTTGGAAAGAAAGGTGCAAGAGCAAAGTGCAAATACTGTCAAAAGGATATCCAAGGACTTGTTTGCCGTTTGAAATCACATTATGAAAACTGCAACCAGAAGGGAAATGAAGATGTTGATAGTGATACAACTAATGTCAATGAACCCCCACAGCTTCTTATGCACCAGGAGCCTAGTACTAGTGGTAAGTCTGGCAATTAACCGCTTAGGAACTGCTAAAGCAGGACAACTGGTTTTCCTATTAAAAGTCCTAAATAAACAGTAGGCTTAAAGGACTGATGTATTCACTGAAGATGTTTGCTTACTTCAAACGTTAGAGATAGGCTATTGTTAAAAAGTACTTACTCTCTGAAGTTCAATTCTGAGTGTTTAATAGTGCAAATAAAAATTATTAGGTTTCATAATCAACTGTTTTAATATTTTTATTTGTGTAAAACAATTAGATTTGCAAAAAGACAAAGTTTTGCTTGTGTACAACTTGATTAAAAAATCTGATTTAAATCAAATGATTTAAATCAAAAAAATCTGATTTAAATCAAAAAAATCTGATTTTTTTGATTTTTTTTTAAAAAAATCAAGATTTTTATCCACCCTGCCTCTCCCCCCGGCATAGATCTCTTTCCAGTGCTCCTCTCCCCCCGGCATAGATCTTTCCAGTGCTCCTCTCCCCCCGGTATAGATTTCTTTCCAGTGCTCCTCTCCCCCCGGTATAGATTTCTTTCCAGTGCTCCTCTCCCCCCGGCATAGATCTTTCCAGTGCTCCTCTCCCCCCGGCATAGATCTCTTTCCAGTGCTCCTCTCCCCCCGGCATAGATCTCTTTCCAGTGCTCCTCTCCCCCCGGCATAGATCTCTTTCCAGTGCTCCTCTCCCCCCGGCATAGGTCTTTCCAGTGCTCCTCTGCCCCCGGCATAGATCTTTCCAGTGCTTCTCTCCCCCCGGCATAGATCTCTTTCCAGTGCTCCTCTCCCCCCCCGGCATAGATCTTTCCAGTGCTTCTCTGCCCCCGGCATAGATCTCTTTCCAGTGCTCCTCTCCCCCCGGCATAGATCTCTTTCCAGTGCTCCACTCCCCCCGGCATAGATCTCTTTCCAGTGCTCCTCTCCCCCCCCCCCCGGCATAGATCTTTCCAGTGCTCCTCTCCCCCCCCCCGGCATAGATCTCTTTCCAGTGCTCCTCTCCCCCCCCCGGCATAGATCTTTCCAGTGCTTCTCTGCCCCCGGCATAGATCTCTTTCCAGTGCTTCTCTGCCCCCGGCATAGATCTCTTTCCAGTGCTCCTCTCCCCCCGGTATAGATCTCTTTCCAGTGCTCCTCTCCCCCCGGTATAGATCTCTTTACAGTGCTCCTCTCCCCCCGGCATAGATCTCTTTCCAGTGCTCCTCTCCCCCCGGCATAGATCTCTTTCCAGTGCTCCTCTCCCCCCGGCATAGATCTCTTTCCAGTGCTCCTCTCCCCCCGGCATAGATCTCTTTCCAGTGCTCCTCTCCCCCCGGCATAGATCTCTTTCCAGTGCTCCTCTCCCCCCGGCATAGATCTCTTTCCAGTGCTCCTCTCCCCCCGGCATAGATCTCTTTCCAGTGCTCCTCTCCCCCCGGCATAGATCTCTTTCCAGTGCTCCTCTCCCCCCGGCATAGATCTCTTTCCAGTGCTCCTCTCCCCCCGGCATAGATCTCTTTCCAGTGCTCCTCTCCCCCCGGCATAGATCTCTTTCCAGTGCTCCTCTCCCCCCGGCATAGATCTCTTTCCAGTGCTCCTCTCCCCCCGGCATAGATCTCTTTCCAGTGCTCCTCTCCCCCCGGCATAGATCTCTTTCCAGTGCTCCTCTCCCCCCGGCATAGATCTCTTTCCAGTGCTTTTCTCCCTCCGGGTAAACCTAAAAAGCCTCATGGACGTTCCCAGATTGTGGGACTGTTATCATATTAGTAACCGTTTTCCCGTCCCTGGAGGTTCGAGTTCTGCACTTAGAGGTGACAGTTTGTCATATGTCCACTCCGGGGTAACGTGAGATGCCACTACGGTGAATGTAATGGACACCGGCCGGCATCTGGCATCATATCTGTGGCAGCCGGGGACCCGGCCGGCACCTGCTCCATAGTAATCGCCGAGGAGCTGACATAAGGCATCAAGGGCAGAACTGCAAACTCATACACTGGAGATCAAATGTGGAGAACAACACAGTTTCCTAAATGTTGCGGTCCTTGTCGTCCTATGTGATTATATCCTAACATGAGGAAACTCGCAGGATTTTCCGCTTATTTCATAAATTGAATTTATTGTAAAGCAAATAATAAAAATATGAATAAGATAAATGTAAAAGAACATGGATCAACATTAGAGAACTCTTTCAGATCCTGCAGGTTATTGGTGTTAATCTGCATCTGGTCCTAATTTCCTTAATTATCTGACAAACCCTATGTAACTGGCACCAAACTTTCCAGTTTGCACGGATTTTGCCGTTCCAATGTGACTGAAACCCTCCGGCAGCAGGTTGTCACGATGAAGGCCAAAGCAGTGAAAACTATCAGCCATAGCAAGAGAAGTTGGTTGTTCCAAGTCTGTTATTTTTTGACTAATGCATCTTTATAACATGATAAACGCTTTCAAGTCCCCCAAGAAAGCCGATTTGCCCTCGAAAGGCAAATACAAGAGAGGACAGGATAATGCGGAGAATCTCTATGGGTAATTGTTTCACACTGCAGCTGGAATTGCCGCCAGTTTGGCACGGAATAGTGTAAGGATCTGTCTGGTCATACAGTGTCACGACGTTTAAGAGCATTTGGACTGAAAGCCCACTCTGCAGTAATGAAACCTCTCATTAGCAGCAAGAATCACAAGGCCAGCGTCACCTTTGAGGAGCATTTTGTGTGGACAGAGAAGTGTCTACAGGTCATTTTAGTGATGAAAGCAAGATTAATTTATTTGGGTCCGATGGGGAAACATTATGTTCATCAAGAAACTGGAGAAAGGCTGAACCCAAAGTGTGTTAAAACGTCAGTGGCGGAAGGGTCATGGTTTGGGGAATGTTTTCTGCAGCAGGAGTTGGACCTCTCATACATCCACATGGCAGAGTGAAGGCAAGTGTGGATCAGAACCTTCTTCACAACACGCGGCTCCTTACTTGAGTCCATCACTCAATCAGCAGCAATTCTCATGCAGGACAATGCCCCCTGTCGCACAGCAAAACTGGGAAAGCAGATCCTGGAAACAGTGAAATGGCCAGAGTCCTGATCTAAACCCAATAGAAAACCTCTGAAAAATCCTTGGTGACAAAGTTATGGCCAAGAAACCCCCAACAGTCAAAGAACTGTGGAAGAGACTGGAAGAAGAGTGGGCCAAAATCCCACCAGAGCAGTGTGAGAGGCTAGTGATGTCCTTACAAAAAAAACAACCCTTCAATTGTTGATCAATGTAGATTACATTACTTCTGAAAAAAGCCAGTGATCAGACATTATCTCTAATTTTGATCTCCAGTGTTTAATGTATGTGAGAAAAGTTGTGAGCCTAGAAGACCGGCTGCACCCTCTGTGATGAGAATGATTCATGTTTCTCCCTTCATGGTAGTTTTTTGGGTTTTTTTTGCATATTACTATATTGATGCATATTAATCTCTCTATTTTTCTTTTTTCCTGTTCTCTCCCGCAGTGACGCACGGCTGTATAGTGTCCACAGTGAAGCTGTTTCTGCCAGATGGATTAGAGGCGAGACGACGGTCAGAGTAAGTGTCTGATGGTGATGCATGCAATGAAACGTTAGCTCAAGGGCCAAGCAGGAAAGTGCTCTATCCCCCGGTATAGATCTCTTTACAGTGCTCCTCTGCCCCCGGTATATATCTCTTTACAGTGCTCCTCTGCCCTCGGTATAGATCTCTGTACAGTGATCCTCTCCCCCCGGTATAGATCTTTTACAGTACTCCTCTCCCCCCGGTATAGATCTCTTTACAGTGCTCCTCTGCCTCCGGTATAGATCTCTTTACAGTGCTCCTCTCCCCCCGGTATAGATCTCTTTACAGTGCTCCTCTCCCCCCGGTAATGATCTCTTTACAGTGCTCCTCTGCCCCCGGTATAGATCTCTTTACAGTGATTCTCTGCCCCCGGTATAGATGTCTCTACAGTGCTCCTCTCCCCCCGGTATAGATCTCTTTACAGTGCTCCTCTCCCCCGGTATAGATCTCTTTACAGTGCTCCTCTCCCCCCGGTATAGATGTCTGTACAGTGCTCCTCTCCCCCCGGTATAGATCTCTTTACAGTGCTCCTCTCCCCCCGGTATAGATGTCTGTACAGTGCTCCTCTTGCCCCCGGTATAGATGTCTGTACAGTGCTCCTCTCCCCCCGGTATAGATCTCTGTACAGTGCTCCTTTCCCCCCCCGGTATAGATCTCTTTGCAGTGCTCCTCTCCCCCCGGTATAGATCTCTTTGCAGTGCTCCTCTCCCCCCGGTATAGATCTCTTTGCAGTGCTCCTCTCCCCCCGGTATAGATCTCTTTGCAGTGCTCCTCTCCCCCCGGTATAGATCTCTTTGCAGTGCTCCTGTCCCCCCCGGTATAGATCTCTTTGCAGTGCTCCTGTCCCCCCCGGTATAGATCTTTTACAGTGCTCCTCTCCCCCCGGTATAGAGGTCTCTACAGGAATCCTGTCTGTTCGCTGCTCAGTAGCCAATAAAAATGGGCCCCCGTCTTGCTCGTCCGTGAAGGAGCAGAGCCGGTGGCTGCTTAGTATTATAGATGTACCAGGAACAGATGTGAAATATGGACATCACTAATGGGCACCGTATACAAGCCTTATCCAGTCCCCCCCCCCTGAATGGTGGACGTGCAGGTGGCTCTTCAGGATTTTGCTTTTGTGCCACCTCTGCCTTTATTTATTTATTTATTTATTTCTTTATTTATTCATTTATTTAATTATTAATAATAATATTTTTTATTTTTTATTTTTTACACTACCTATTTAAGAAAGTTAATTTTATTCTTCAAAAACGCAGCAAATCCTGCAGATTTTAAAGAAAAATGTTTGTGCTCCAGTTTAGGAACGTCGGGTAAAAAGATATCTTGTGAAATCCCCCAGGTTTTCCTGATGTCAAAAGCTTCTATGTGCAAAAAAAGTGCAAAAAAAAATGTGCAATCATGCTGCGTGTGAACCTGGCCCAAGATAATGGTGCAGGAGCGTCATGAAATTCTCGTTTCACAATTTATTTTGCATTGTGATCAGACGGACGATCACCCGGAGAATGGGCAAAACGCTCGCTCGTCGGGTGAAATGATCTGCGCAGCACAAAAAAAGCCTTACTGTGATCGGGACTCGCAGCAGCAACAACCGGGGCCGCCACTGCTTTTAATACGGCGCTGTTGAATAATATATGGAGATAAACACTTCAGTATTCGGCTCCCGGATAGAGATTGTCACGTAGCGTCTCAGCAGTCGGAGCTCCGTGTTTAACAGCAAAACGTTCCAGTGTAAATTGAACAGCGCTGACAGATCGGAGGAGCGACAGCAGCACATGGTGCTGACACCTGCACTCTTCGCCCCGGCGCACGTTTCGCTCTGGTGTACTCCGCCCCGGCGCACTCTTCTCCCCGGCACACACCTTGCCCCAAATTGTATTGACTTAGTCCATCACAATCTGGGGTTTTCGTCTTTCTGGTTGTGATATCGGCGCTAGGCACCATCCGGAAACCTCCGTTCTGTAGCCGTCACTCCTCAATCTTCTCCACTTATGCAGTCTATTTTCGGCCTTCCTCTCTGTTTATAGGAAGAGACACTTAAGCAAGTTCACGTTCTCAGCATTCACTGGGACAAAGGGGTGAATTTTCCAAAGTTTTCTGCATAATCCTCCACAAACCGTATGCAAATATCTTCTCGTCATCTCGGGGACACTGCAGAGTCGGAGCAAGTTGTACTTGTTGTGGCTTCAGCTGATCACGCTCCACTTGTTTCCCTAGTACGTGGCTCGTGCACTCTGCAGAGTAAAGGGAACATGTCCAAATGTTGTTACAGCGATTCTCCACTCCTTGAAACCCCCCCCCCCTCCTTTTCATTCCCTATGTTTGTTCCTGGTCAAACAATACTTGTATTCCCTACCGGTGTTGGATTTGTTCCTGCGGTGTCGGTTTTCCTCTTCCGGGGATCATATTATCCGTGATTTATGTGACACAATCTGGCTTTCAGTCATGGGGGTGGGCAGAGCGTGCCTACAGTCACCACTAAGTACACAGTTGGCAGCTGTAATCCCGCCCCTGACAATTTGATGGACAGCTCACTTTGCAGCGCATCTGTGCAGGTTAAGCTCAAAAACTGGCCACTTCTGACCTGGTGATAGATCCTTTTAAAGGGCCAGCAGCAGTCTAGTGATCTCTGCATCCCATTTACCAAGCATAGCCAAACTTCTAGCTACTACTGTGCCCAGTATCAAAGCTCAGTCTCATAGCTCTGAATGGAACAAATTTTTAGGGAGCTGTGATGGCAGACATGGCCGCTACTGAAAGCAAGGACCTGTGTGTAGTAAACTGTTGGCTGGAGCGTTGGTTGACGCGAGTGATGGTCGGGTTGGCTGGAACGTTGGTAGGCGTGAGGGACGGTTGGGTTGGCTGGAGCGTTGGTGGGCATGAGTGATGGTTGGGTTGGCTGGAACGTTGGTGGGCGTGAGTGACTGTTGGGTTGGCTGGAGCGTTGGTGGGCGTGCGTGATGGTTGGGTCAGCTGGAGTGTGGGTGGGCGTGAGTGATGGTTGGGTTGGCCGGAGCATTGGTGGGCATGAGTGATGGTTGGGTCGGCTGGAGCATTGGTGGGCATGAGTGATGGTTGGGTCGGCTGGAGCATTGGTGGGCATGAGTGATGGTTGGGTCGGCTGGAGCATTGGTGGGCGTGAGTGATGGTTGGGATGGCTGGAGCATTGGTGGGCATGAGTGATGGTTGGGTCGGCTGGAGCATTGGTGGGCATGAGTGATGGTTGGGATGGCTGGAGCATTGGTGGGCGTGAGTGATGGTTGGGTTGGCTGGAGCATTGGTGGGCGTGAGTGATGGTTGGGTTGGCTGGAGCATTGGTGGAGATGAGTGATGGTTGGGATGGCTGGAGCATTGGTGGGCGTGAGTGATGGTTGGGTTGGCTGGAGCATTGGTGGGCGTGAGTGATGGTTGGGTCGGCTGGAGCATTGGTGGGCGTGAGTGATGGTTGGGTCGGCTGGAGCATTGGTGGGCATGAGTGATGGTTGGGTCGGCTGGAGCATTGGTGGGCGTGAGTGATGGTTGGGATGGCTGGAGCATTGGTGGGCGTGAGTGATGGTTGGGATGGCTGGAGCATTGGTGGGCGTGAGTGATGGTTGGGTTGGCTGGAGCATTGGTGGGCGTGAGTGATGGTTGGGTTGGCTGGAGCATTGGTGGGCGTGAGTGATGGTTGGGTCGGCTGGAGCATTGGTGGGCATGAGTGATGGTTGGGTCGGCTGGAGCATTGGTGGGCGTGAGTGATGGTTGGGATGGCTGGAGCATTGGTGGGCGTGAGTGATGGTTGGGATGGCTGGAGCATTGGTGGGCGTGAGTGATGGTTGGGTTGGCTGGAGCATTGGTGGAGATGAGTGATGGTGGGGTCGGCTGTAGCGTGGGTGGGTCTAAACAGTAGATGGATAGGGATGGGTCGGATGAGGTCGGGCATTGGATCCCTACCGCTTTACTATTGCTAGTCTGTCCTAGTATCCTCCTGTGTGTCCTTACTCTTCTCATCAGTGCATAGTGAATTGCTGTCAATGACGGCGGCTTCATGAGCTCCGTCCTCTGCTCGGAGGATACAGTTTATCAGTAGATTGTATGATTCTAGTTCTAAGTCATTAAAGGGAATCTACCAAATGAAATAACGCTGCGCCCCTCATCTGCGTGTGAACGGCGTTTATTAATATCTGGCAGGTTTATCGGATCAGTGGATGTATATGACGTTCTGTCCGTCCTTCGAGTCATTGGACAGCGTTGAGGGCCCGGTCACTGCTCATTACACAGGGAGTGCTGTGATCGCTCCCCGGAAAACTGACCGATCGCCTGCTCTTCATATGCTACGGTGTGAGCTGTCAATCAATGTGTCGGGCAGTGATCACAGCACGGTGACTGTAACCGCTTCCTGCACCGCCCGATGACCGGAAGCGAGCAGCTACAAGGAGGAAATAAGTTTATTTTCTCCCTGTAGCTGCTGCTCCAGTAAACCAGACAAGGAGGATTTAAACACAATTTACATGTTGATTACTGCTATATCTGCAGGTAAATAAAGGGAACCTGTCACCTCCAAAAACTCATCTACATTTACCTAAAAAAAGACCGTATTCCAGAGCTGCATTCTTTAGTCTTCAGAGCTGTACTCTCCCAGCATGGCTCCATATCAGTACAAGACTTGCACTTGTGATTTCCGTTCTAGGAAGGGGCTATTAACGTTGACCTAATGTAACATAAACTTACCCCTGACAGAAGCTCCGCCAAGCCAAGAATGAGTTACACTGCATGATTGGTGGCAGAATCATGAATGCAGCTCTGGAGCACGACAGATTCAGAACCTTGTACAGTTACTCCACTCCTCCTATCTATCATATTCTGTATAGAATGTATACAGTAGTGCTCAGTGGTGATTATACGTCTGATCAGTTATCAGTAGTGATGATTTTTGTCCGTTTCTTGCGGTTGTACCCGGAGGTGTCTGATTGTTACCCGCCGGTGCTCAGGGATTTGTGCTCTCCGGCTTTTGAGGTCTCACGTAGCCGGAGACCGTTGTCAGCGGATTCTTATCTGTCCTCCGGCTCAGGGCTCTCATGGGAAAGTGACTTTTAGGCCGGTCCACTCTATACAGGAGAGCGCGTCACCGGGAAATCAGCGCTGTCTCTTTAAGGCTATGTGCCCACGCTGCGGAAAATGCGCGGATTTTGCCGCGGATTTTTCGCGGAAAAGCCGCGGATTTCCCCAAAATCTGCAGCACAGCTACTTCCCAGCCATTTCTATGGCATTTTGGAAATGCTGTGCCCACGCTGCGGATTTTTCCGCAGCGGATTTCGTGTGGATTTTGGTCCGGAAAAATCTGCAACATGTCAATTATTGTTGCGGATTTTCATCCGGATTTTGGCTTTAAAATTGGGGGGAAAAAAAAATAAAAAATCCGCGGCAATTCCGCGGTAAATCCGCACCTTTTGAAAAGATGCGGATTTTGCGGGAAAGCTGCGGATTTTGATGCAGAAAAATCCGCAGCTACATTCTCCCGTGGACACATAGCCTAAGAGCAGACGACACTTAATTCCCCCAATGGGGACATCTGTCAATCGGTTCTCGGCACGTTCCTCTCCTCTGGTTAATGGAAACTTTGAGTTGTGCTATTGATATATAGATTTTACTAAAATGGGGGATTTTAGGATTTAATTTTTTAGTGTATTCATCTTTTGCCGGAAACCCTATAGAGAAGCGCGGTCCTGCTGTCCGCACCCCGACCCGCAAATACCTAAACTGCTTTAGGTGCAAATACAGCATTTAAAATGCTGCTCCCGCTCTGTAACTTGCCTTCCGCCCCCTTTTCAATGGGTGGTTTCATGTCTGCAGCATTCTTACCTGCACGATAGGTGCTGGGACCTCCTCCTTTTCATATGTCCCAGAATAAATTGCTCCGGTCATTGTCCGCTGTCTTCCCTGTCCTAAATTAAAAACCCTCCCCTGTGCTACTTTTTTTTTATTTATTTTTTTTTTTTTTTTTACAATTTGGCAAAGACCCCATTGCCAGTAATCTGAAAAATAAAACCCTTTTGTATCGCCACACCTGGAAAATTCCGGTCAATAAAACTGTAAAATAACCGTAAGAGTCAAAGGAATAAAAAAACAAACTACTAAACTTACAAATTAGCTTTTTTTTTTTTTTATTTATTATCTCGCATTTAATACCATTAGATAAGAGCCGCCAACGGGATGTTTTAATAGTAAGAGATGGACTCCTCTACCCCCCCCCCCTCCAAAAAAAATCTCTTCTGGGGGGCAGATTTTCAGATTTTGGGATCAGGCATGTTCGGCTTTTATCCCCCCCCCCACTTAAAACATACTGAGCGTGTGGCCAAGCCAGCAATTTAAGCCATTTGACCGCCCTACCCAGACCTATCGGTGCGATGGCTACTATGCCCACATTTAATTCGGGGTCCCAATTTTACCCATTGAGGTTGCTAAATCTCCCCTCCCCCTCCTTTCCTGTTTAAGCGT